>NC_060276.1:116503576-116539379 GCF_021613505.1 Equus quagga
CATCTCCACCTGAACATCCGCCTGAACATCACCACCTGAACATCCCCACCTGAACATCAGCCTGAACAATCTCTACCTGAACATCCCCACCTGAACATCCACCTGAACATCCACCTGAACATCTGGAGGGCAGTGAGGGAGAGGCACAAAGAGGGAAGGCTGGGTGTGTGCCCTTAGCCCCTTTCTCCTGCAGGACTGGCTGCCCAGGAGGGCTTGCCCACTCACGGCCCGTCTTAACCCCCACCTGACCTCCAGGTCTCAGCTTTCTAAGCTTCTAGAGCAGGGGCTCCCCCATCACACGGGACCCCCCACTTTGGTAGCCATGTAGGGTTTGTAACTGCTTTTCAATGCCCACCTCCTCCATCAGTCGGTCAATTCCAGGAGGGCAGGAAGCGACTCTCTCATTGGTCCAGACATTACTAACACCAAGCCCAGGGCTTGCACAGGTTAAACTACCAACAAGTATTCACTGAATAAATAAATCAACTGACCAATAGATTAATACAGCAAACACAAAATCCCACAGAAATGAAACATACGTTCCTCCCAGAACATGCACAATCAACAAATCCACCGTCTTTGGACAAGGGCAGTGAGTGCAATGCATGCCAAAAAAATTGGGAGAGAGTGCTTAGAAATAAACAGCTCTAAACATGCGAGTTCTTAAGAAGAGAAATCTACACAGCTAACATGCTGTAGACCAGGGGTCAGCAAACTATGGCCCAGGACCAAAGCCAGCCCACTGCCTGTTTTATACGGACCACGAGCTCAGGAGGATTTTTACATTTTTTAAATGGTTAGTGGGGGGAAAAAATGAAGAGGAATAATCTTTCAGGAGAAATGAAAATTGTATGAAATTCAAATTCCAGTGGCCATAAATGGAATGTTACTGGGACACTGCCACACTCATTTGTTTATATAGCATCTAGGCTGCTTTTGCACCACAATGCAGAGTTGAACGGAGATGCTGCAGAGGCTGTCCAGCCGTCCGGCAAAGGCTAAAATAAGTCCCATCTGGCCCTCTACAGAAGGGTTGCCCACCCCTGTGTAGACAAGAGATCCCAGGGCTTGGAAGCGGGAAAGTCCCAGCCTAGGCCGAGCTCTGCTTCTGAGTGACCCAGGGGCAGATCCCGTGGGCAGCCTCTCCCTCCCTCAGTTTCCACATCTACGAAAGGAAAAGACCAGACCAGACAGTCATCAATATTTCTCCCAACATAAACCTCTCTGATGCATTCTGAAATCTTTCTTCCACTCAGAGAGGATTCAAAACCAGAATGGGAAAAAATGCAGGCTTCATCTATAAAAAACATGCAGTCTATTCTGCTATTTCTGTTTGCTCATTTTGAACTCATCTCCACCTCCCGCCCCCAAAGAGAGCAGAGAGAAGCTCCATAAAACTCACGGAGCCAGACTTCTGGTGAGGGAGGGAATGCACTGGGTTTCACAAAGAGACTGTGTTCTCTCTCTCTCTCCCTCCCAACCCACCTCTCTCTCTCCCTCCCTGCCCCCCTCCACCCCTTCATTTGGAACTGTGGCTACAGCTGCACTCATTAGTCTATTTCTCACACAGGAAACAGGACTAGAAGGAAAAATAAGGCAGGAATGTTCTCGTGCACGCTCACATCACTAAACGCTTAAGCAGCCAACCCTCTCAGGCAAAAAGAGGAAAAATAAATCTAAGACATCTCGCATTTCAAACAGTATTGGGGATGGTTTTAACCCAAAATCTCTCTGGGAAAAATTATTTTCTCTGTGCAAAAAAGTCAGGAAAAGTACAGAGAGCAACATGCATGTCAAACAGTCTGATTTACATACTGACGTAAACGCCAGCCCGGTTGGGGTTGTTTTATGTGTCCCGTATACTTTACATACCAACACACATTTATGTTACACATGAAATGGGTTTTCTCCTGTCCACAATCACCTCTTAAACAGGACAGAAGTGAAGGCAAAACAACACTCAGGAGACTACACAATTTTTCTACTAAAATCCAGATTATTTCCTCTTAAAAAGCAAAACTCTATAATGTAAATCTCAGCAAAAAGGTCTCCTTATTAAGCAGTTATATACCATTTGGCTACTACGGGGAAAGTCTAGTGACAGGAGCGTGGGCGCAGGGGGCTCCCCACAGTATCTGCTGTTACCAGTCAGCGATGTTTTCACCTTTCCCACTGAGAAATGTGTCCAAGCACCTAGGAACGCAGGATCAAAAGAAGCATACATGCAATTCAACAATTAGGGGGAACGTTTTAAATATTCAAAGCAAGGAAAGTTAGTCCCTGACCTCAAATCTAAGTGGAATTTAGGAGTACACAAAAAACTACACTTGAAGATGGGAATATAAACGCATAACTGTGATACATAGTGTTATGGGCTTCCACGGAAGGAGAGACAAGAGGAGGGAAATCTCTCACAATTGGCGCAAATCAAGAAACCCAACAAGTTCCCAAGTTTTGTCTGTAATTGACTCCCTCCTCTCCATGTCCCGCATCCAAGTAACTATACTTCTAGAATATTCCACTAGGCGCATTTCCCTGTTTGACTCCCTTCAAGTCATTCTCCACCTCAGCGTGCAGATTTGGTCATTCCTCCCCATCAATGTTGCCCAATACTCTCGGGACAAGACAGCTAACTTCTTAACACAGCCCACAGATTCATGGCAAAGAGGCCCTGGCCATTCTCCCTCCCTCTGCTCACCCACTCGAGGCCAACCTCAGGACCTTTGCACAAGCTGTTCCTTAGCCAGCCATTTCCTCCTCCTCCACTCATCCCTCAGGCCTCATCTTAAATGTCTCTTCCTCAGTGACTAATTAAGGGGCCCTGACCACTGGCTCTCATGGCCGCCTGGATTTCCCCACACCACTTATCAGTGTTGTAATCCAAGAATCTTTGTGTGCACATATTTGCTTCTCTTTCCCTCTCCGGCTGGACTACGCACGCCATGGCAACACAAACCTCTTCAGTGCTATTCACTGCTGTGTATCCCTAGGACCTAGGGCAGCGCTTAACAGACAGTATGGACCAAATCCCTCTAAATGAATGAAGAAATGACTGGGGGGAGGCAGAAGCCGCTGGAGAAGCAGGCGTTTGCGGTGGATGGGATTCTAGTCAAAGGTCACAGAGCAGAGGGATGGAGTCTCCCCCAGCAACAGAGGCAGGCAGTTCCACTTGTGTTCTGGGAAAGTCAGTCTCCTGACTTGGCTGGAATGTACGTGCAGGCCAAAGTGCAGGGGAGTCACTGAACTTGGAGGGGCGGCGGGGAGCAAGAACTTTATTGTCACTACCCTCTCACAGAATTCCATTAGAAACGCAGGCAACGAACCTTCATGGAATTAGCAGACTCTTGAGATTTTCACCAAGAGAAATTGTAGACATTTTCATATCATGTTATGGATGTCTCAGATACTTTTTATTTTTTTCCTTCTTCTCTCCAAAGCCCCCCAGTACATAGTTGTATAGTCTACTTGTAGGTCCCTCTAGTTCTGCTATGTGGGATGCCACCTCAACATGGCCTGACGAGCAGTGCTAGGTCCAGACCCAGGACCCGAACTGGCGAAACCCCAGGCCACCAAAGTGGAGCGTGCGCACCCAACCACTCAGCCATGGGGCTGGCCCCTCAGATACTTTAAAATATTCTGACACCACAACTCCAAAACGATGGCAGGGGTTAAAACCACTGCTAGATTGTGTTATTTAAAAGGTTTAAAAAGCACACATTAAAGAACTGTAAGCAGAGCTCAAAGAGATATTTGCACACCCATGTTCATAGCAGCATTAGTCACAATAGCCCAAAGGTGTAAGGAACCCAAGTGTCCATCAACAGGTGTACAGATGGACCAAATGCCGTCTAGCCACACAATGGCATAGTATTCAAGCCTTAAAAAGGAAAGACATTCTGAAACAGGGTTACAACATGGATGAACCTTCAGGACGTAATGCCAACTGAAATAAGCCAGACACAAAAAGACATATGCTATATGAGTTCATTATATGAGGTCCCCAGAACAGTCAAACTCATAGACACAGAAAGTGGAATGGTGGGTGCCAAGGGCTGGGGAAGGAGGAGTGGGGATTTGGTGTTTAATGGGAACACAGTCTCAGTTGGGGAAGATGAGAAAGTTCTGGAGATGGATGGTGGGGATGGCTGCACAACAATGTGAATGGACTTAATGCCACTGAAGCGTACGCTTAAAAACGATTGAGATGGTAAATTTTACATTATGCATGTTTTACCACAATAAAACAACGAAAGGGGGGAAAGCACATATTACTATTCAACAAGTAAATCGTTTCTAATATCATGATGACAGTACTTCAATCGCTTCCTTTGCGAGCCTAGTTTTTAAGGCATTTGAAAACGCTACTCTGAGAAGCCTCTGAGGCTTCAACAGCCAGCTGAAGGGGATCCACGCACAAAAAAGAAGGTTCAGGACCCCTGGCTCCGCGACAAATAATGAAGCCCTGGGCACAAGCAGTCTGCCCTCAGCGTCACCACAGGGGACCAGCTGAAGCGCCTGCCCCCTTGCTGGGCGCTTGGCCACCAGCGTGCTGGGGGAGTCCCAGGGATAACGGGAGCGGGCAGGGAGAAGGCAGGCCGGCTAGGGGCAGGGCCAGGGCACCCCGAGGCCACGTTCCTGGGTGACCTTGAAGAAGAGCTTCTTCCACGTGGAGCAGGCGCCAGGCGCACACGGTCCAAGAGGGCGCGGTGGGAGGGTCTCCGGAGAAGCGGAAATGGGGCAATAAGCTGCCAATCAAGAGAACGGTTTTGTTGATTTTTTGGTAATGCTTTGTTTGTGTTTCTAGTGCTAGACTGAAGGCAAGTGAAGAGGCTGTAGAAGGCAGAGGTGAGGGATTTTCTTTCCTTACAAAACCTGCAGTTTTAAGTAAATTCCAAACCACATGAATTCTTGCTGAGCTCACAAAGTTAAGCCCCCGTTTTCAACACGTTCAGAGAACCCTGCTCACAAATGGAAACTATGAGATGGTTTTCTCCTTCCTCAAGGCTGAATGTCAACAGAGCCGGCGGAGGGCTTGGTTAGAGTCGCTATTCAGAGATGGCGCCGGAGAAAGTGACTGGCATGGAGGAGGTGTCCCGCCCTCCGTAAATGCAAGGAGCTCAACTTCACCTCCCACTGCTTTCATTCCCCACGGCCTTCGACACAAAGAATCATCGGAAGGCTGTTGGTGCAGATCACGTTCCCAGGCTTAGTACAAGACCAAGAACAAAATCACAGTCCCAAACCTCCCGTAATTTACGGCATAATTAATAAGCAATCAAAAACAGAAGCGGGTAAATATAGGGAACCCGCTTTGGTTTGTGGGGGCCGTGAGCATCTGGGCCTTTTCTGCCCCCGCCCCAGTCGTGGCCACTTCCCCACCTGCCTCGTTCAGCCTTACCCAAGCCACAGCACCTGGAGGCCTTGCTGACAGACCATCCTACTTGGATATGACAGGAGCCCTCATCTTACCTTCTCATCAGAAGCCCAAGGAATCCACAGCCACATGTGGCCAGCAGCTCCCATACTAGACTGTCCATTAGTGTGGGTACAGAACGTCTCCGTGGTGGCAGAGTTCCCCTGGACAGCCTTAAGCTCGACCATCTTCATGCAAGCCCTTTCAGTCTGCCCTGCTTTATGCCCCAGTCCACTGGCTGTTAAAAGCCAAACTAATTAGCCTTATCTAAAGTAGATTAAACAAGGGCTATTCTGATTCTAAGCAGTGGTGGCGATAGGGGAGGGTGTGAAGCAAGAGGGGAAGTCGTCACTGGCCACCAAGCAAGCTCTCGGCCCCAAGCACACAACCTGTGTTCCCAAGTACAGTCTGAAAGCCTGTCTGCCTCCTGCATCAGCTGGTCCCGCCACCTTTGGCTTTTTGAGCCAGGACTCCCCACCACACTCCAGCTCCCTTTGAAAACTAAGACCTTCACATTCAGTCATCTCTTAGTAAAACCTTTTAGAGGAATCATCTTCCTTTCTGCTTCCAAAAATCCTAACGTTTACTGCCTTCTCGTCTGTCTCAAGAGAAATGGCCCTGCTCCTCCTTTTCCAAGGCTCATCAACACCTCACACTTTTCCTCCTGCAGGAGATCCGCTTCCCTACCCCATCCTTCATCTTACCTCTTCAACATCTCACTTCCTGTTAGTTTTCATCCAACCACTAAGCCTCCCCTTCTCTAAAACTCCTTCCCCCACACTAGCTTCCCAGCCGGACTTCTCCCCTGACTTTCAGGGCTGGACCTCTGCAAGGAGACATATGCACCCACCGTCTCCATCCTTTCACCTGTTATCCCACTGAGGCTACCTTCAGTCCGCTGCAGGCGCACGGCTCCGACCCTGAAAACCAAACTTGGATTCGCCAAACTCCTCAGCAGTCAGCCCTGACAGCGCCTGGTCCTCTCCGGTCCCTCCTCCGGCTCTTGTGGACACAAGCCCTTTGCAGCTCTCTCCCTAGGCAGGCTCCTCCCCAGCTCTTGCGTCTCGCCCCAGGCCATCTCAGCAGCTCTCCACCACAGATTTCCAACTGACTCTCTAGAGCTCCAGGGCACTGACACCTCTACTAGAAATGAAATCAAATCCTGTCCTTGTGTTGCTCACCTAATCTGCAATCCCTCTGGGGGGGGTCAAAGATTTGTTCTACTTATTCTGGAACAGGAGGCACTGAATAAACAGCTAACAAATCCAGCCCAACGGTTCTTGGTATAAAGGTGTGATTTGTCTTGTTCGGGTCCTCCGTACACATATTCCAGTTTGTAGTTACGTAAAGGGAAAGTGTGGGGAGAGGATATTTAGAGAAACAAGCGATGGAAACCAGGGACAGATCACACAGCTCAACGGCGAAGGACGATTACAGTTCTTGGCCCACCCATCAACTCCAACCACCAGAGCAAGCAGTGGAGAGCACCTGGTCCCTGTAAGCCTCTGGCCCTACCAAGAAATATCCCAGGCCAAGGAGATCAAAGGGCCGTATGCCCATCTCCTCACTGAGTTATTTTTAGATCTTGTCAGAGCAGGACAAGAGAAACCAGAGATTTTCCACTCTCCAGTTGTTCTGGCAGCTTTTAAAGTAGGTTAGTATGAAAAATTACCTGGGCTGTCACCATTGCTTTTAAATTCTAGCTAATCTGTATCCTTTCTCCTCCCAACCCCCTCTCCACACCTCTGCCCAACGGGAAGACGTGGATCCCTCCAGCCTACGTTACCAATGCTTTGAGAAGTCAAGAAAGAAAATGCGAAGGAAGGAAGCCACTTACAAAGACACCGGAGCTAACAGAATACTTTGCCCTCCTACTGTGTACACCAAAACGAAACAAGTTTAAGGAAAAAATGTTGAAATTAATGCGGCCTCCAAATTACAAACGGGATAGAGTCCAAGTCTTCATCGGCTTCCCACTCAGAAATGTTCTTCTCTTGGAAACAAGGCTATAAAAATATGGTCAAGTTCTCAGCTAGTCTAGCATGGCCTTGTAAAGCCTGCAAATGTAACTGAAATGTAAACTGGCCATGAAAAATACACAAGTAGGAGGCCACAACGCGCCAATCGTACACTGTGGTATTGTGCATCTCAACTGTAATGCTGTTTCTGGGGGGAAACGGAGTTCTTCCATGGATGGGGGACCATGTACCACGTGCAAGATATAAATCTAGTGGCACCTCCCTCACGTGTTCTCACCTTTGTCTCGGCTTTAATGGGTCATCATCCTTAGTACGTTAAGCTGGCATTCCGCAGAAGGTGCTAGAATGTAGTTGAGCACCAGAGGACAAGCAGAAGACTGTCCATCTCAAATCTCAGCTCTACCACTTCCTAGCTGCGGGCCCTGCCTTACAATTCCGCTCACACCAGTCGTGTCATGCAGCTGTCACCGGGTTCTCCGGTGCAGGTGGGGCGTCCTCAGGACAGGTGGCTCTCTGAAGCTGACAATTCCTACAGAGGAGCTTAGCTGAGGCCTTTGCCCACGAACACTCCCAGCTTCTGGGTGACTGAGAGGGATGCGAAAAAGTAAGCGATGAACCAAAAAGGCCTCTTCTGGATGACTAAGCCTTCCCTCTTATCCTGCCACACATGGGGGAACCCCGTACCCCTGCATTTGATGCAACAGCCCTGTTCTGCTCTGACAAAGCCAGTACAATCCCTTCCAATCCTGTGGTATAAATAGCCAGTAAGGCTTAATGTATTACCTCTCCCGGGACGACTGGCATTTTAACTGGGACAAAGTTTCATAGGAAACAAATGACTCTCTAATTGTGGAATATCAGCCTTCAGCAAGCAAGGTGAGATGGGAATAGGGGGCAAATGAGGAAAAGATGAGGAGAGAGGAGGATGTGCAAGTCACAGCAGAGAGGTGGTACATGCCTGAAAGCACACAGCGACTGCACACTGGTTCTGTAAACAGCCAGAGAGTACACCTGCTAGGCTCCGGGGGCCAGAGGGTCTCTCCTGCAACAGCCCTTGTAGAGAGAAAGCGACCCTAGACAACACAGAAATGAACGGGTGTGGCTGTGTTCCAAGAAAACTTTGTGGACATTCATATTTGAATTTCATATCATTTTCATGTGTCACAAAATATTATTCTTTTTTCAGCCATTTAAAAATATAAAACCATTCTTAGCTCGCAGGCTGTACGAAAACAGGTGGCGGGCCAAATTTGGCCCCTGTCTTAAAGGAAGCCTGTCTCAAGCTTTGGCTCAGAGATGTTTCTGGAATCGGACACTCATTTTTTTCAGGGTTCCCATGTACACAACCCTGGCCTCTACCCACTGTACCATCCGCCACAGACTCCCGCAGGTAGTGTGGAATCTTAAGACTGAATAGGGCCATGAATGAGGGGGGAAACCTTCCAAAGTGTAGAAGCACAGTAGTGTCCTGGAAAGAACACAGGCTTCAAGTCACACTGACCCACCTGCCACCACTCAGCTCTCAGCTCCACAGTTCAGAGCTGCGGACCGGGTACGTCACTGCCCTGGCCTCAGTTTCCCCACTTGTGAAACAGGAAGAGTCTTTCCAATGATTCAGACTTGTCGTGCAGGCTCAAAAGGAACTACAGAAAGTGCCTAGGACATTGCCCTGTGCAGAGCAGACACCCAAAAAGGTCCCGGCTACCTACTAATGATTTTTATCCTTGTCTCCCTTAAGGCTCAGTTACATCCCTATTCGAGCCCCAAAGTTCAGGTCCAGGTGTCAATCTAGGGACAGGACCCTGGCACTGAGAATGAACCAGGTACACATGAATGAAGCCACGGTTCACACAGTAAAGGTCAAAAGCAGGACAGGCCACTCTGGTTTCAGCACAGGAAGTGACACAGAAATCCCCGGGCGGCGGATTAAACTCTCAAACACACAAAAGGGGAACTGGTTCTATCAGGGGCTCTTCCTCCTCGCTCTCCCCTCTCCGTCCCTGGGCCTGCTTCTTCTGCTCTCCCTTGCAACTGTGCAGCATTTATAACTCATAACAAAGATGTGCTAACTTTCGCAAAGTTGCAAAAGACGGCTGTTCAGACAACATTTCCTCAGGAGACTAAACCCTGATGTGCCATTTCGACCATTCCCTTTTTAGTTTAACTAAGCACCAGCCCAATTCTACAAAGCTCATGACAAAAATGCAGAGTATTGGGAAATATTAAGTGACCACTTGGATGTGCTTTTTATCTTGCTAAGTTTATGACTAGAGAAATAGTTCATATTACTTCAAACTATGGGCTTCTAACCATTTCCAAGCAAGATTCATCAGAGAGCAACAGAGACTGGTGATGGCTGTGCAAGCACATGCACTGTAAAGTTCCCCCCCATTCTCCCCAAAAGCTCAGTGAGGGAACCGCCTATGTCACTTTCACCAAAGATGATAAGGGTGATTTGAGGGACCACATTTTTCAAACTTTCCCCCAATTCTGAAGGGTCAATTGATGCTTTAGTGTCCGCCCTCTGCCATCTCTACCTTCATCTCTCTCTTGGCTGATGAGGAAGGGTGGGCGGCTACATTTCTGCTTTCTCTTCTCTCCCTCCCGTACTGAGTTCTCTTAAAGGCCTGGAGCATATTCAGCTGTGCCACTAGTCTCTCGCTTTCTCTTTGTCTTTTGTTTGTTTGGTTGTTTTGGGGAGGGGAAGGGGAGAGAAGAGGGAAGATATAAAGAGATGATAGTGCCCCACTTCCTCTGATATCAGCCATGTTTTCAGCGCTCCCTGTGGACGCCTCGTTCCTAATTGTGACCGTGTGGAGATAACAGACAAGGACACATTTTCTGGAACTAGTCACTCTGAAACTGCTCTCTCTGCACTGAAGTTACACAGAGTCTGTGTACCAGAAGGAGCTTCGACCGCACGAGATCACGAGAGATATTTGAAGAGCATGCTTGAAAGTATGAAAGCGGTGGTCCAAACCCTTTTTAAACAGCTTTTGAGATACAAATCTCATACCACACAATTCGCCCAGTGGAAGTGTACAATTCAACTGCTTTCAGTATATCCACCCAGTTGTGCAACCACCAGCAGCACAACCAACCTTAGAACATTTTCATTATCCCCAGAAGCCCGGTACCCTCGAGCAGTCACTACTCAGCCCCAGCCCCCAGCCCCAGCCCCAGCCCCCAGCCCCCACTAATTGACTTTCTGTCTCTATAGGTTTGTCTATTAAACCCTTTTTTATTTAGCCCCCAAGCCACCATAAACGTTTGACAGGCTCCTTGGCATCGATGACATTCACAACAAACTTCCCAGTCCAGTCTTATCGTATCTCACGGGTGCAAGCCAATCAACGAGCCTGGCTCCGGTTTCTCCAAGTCACAAAGGTTCCTGCCACTTCACTCCACGCCTCGCTCATAGGAGCTTCTCGATCGCCAGACCCAAAGCTACCACACTGGATTCCTGACCAGCTCGCATCTAACCCTGCGGACAAAGTGCAGCCATCCCCTCCCCACACTGCAGCTACACAACTCTGGGGTGTCTCATTACACTCATTAACCATTTCCAATCTCATTACCCTCACGGCAAGAGAGGTGGGAAAGAAAACCATCCTGCCACAGTCCCGGTGCCGGGAGACCCAGGTCTGCTACAAGGTGAGTTCACATCCCCAGTCCCCTAGCAAGACGAGTGGCAACCCGCCCCAGCAGACAAGAAGAGAGAAATTCCAAAGTGAGGTCTAAGTGGGGTGGATCCTACCAAAGCCGACACTACCATCACTGAAGGCGGAAAAAGAGGTTGTTCCGCCCATTTACAAATGAAGGAATATGTGAACTGCTTACGTAAGTGAACCCAGGACCAGTGATGGCAGGTTGGGATAAGCAGGGTCCCCCCACCATTATAGTCTCTATCAGTCTACGTGGAGTTTGAGGGGAAAATAGTTTGTCTTATTTCAGTACCGACAACAAAAGTAGCATGCCCCTTACATGCAGGAGCAGCAAACACATCCAGTTTTTAACCTCCTGCCTTCCTGGGGTGCTGTCACCTGTCCCATCCACTTTGGCCACTAAGAAAAGTTAAGGTGGGGCCAGCCCCATGGCGCAGTCTTTAAGTTTGGCGCACTCCACTTCTGCAGCCCGGGTTCACAGGTCGGGATCCCCAGTGCAGACCTATACCACTTGTCAGCCATGCTGTGGTGGGGACCCACATACAAACTAGAGGAAGATTGGCATGGATGTTAGCTCAGGGCAACTCTTCCTCACCAAAAAAAAAAGAAAAGTCAAGCTGATGATTACTGGGTTTTTGTGTATCGCCCCCAACTCATTCTGTCCCCTTCTGCTCAACGTATGTTCCATTTAAGCTTTGAAAGAGAAGCTATTACACACGCTCATCTTTAAAATGTACCTCACAAATGAGTACACGCACACACTGGTGAACTCCCCGTAAGGACTGTGGACGAGTTCACTGTATGGCACCACGGTGACTTCCTGTTTCCCTACTGCTCAAA
Organism: Equus quagga; assembly: GCF_021613505.1. Lineage (NCBI taxonomy): Eukaryota > Metazoa > Chordata > Mammalia > Perissodactyla > Equidae > Equus > Equus quagga. Next base: position 116,515,474 of record NC_060276.1, read on the forward strand.
GATGAGGTAAGATGCCACTGTTGGAGGAAGCTGGGGGACGGCACGCAGGACCTCTCGCACTATTTCTGCAACTTCTTGTGGTCTACAATTAAGCAAAACAAATCATTGAAAATAAAAAGCTAATTAAATACGTTTTTAAAAACCTAACACAGTCTCTGTTATGGGGGCGTCCTCCTGGTGTTCTGAAGAACTAAAAACAGCAAACTCAAGGGGCATAAATGAACCCTATAAAGGTCTTCCTAGTCGATAAAAACTCATTGCCACAAACACAGGCAGTGGACCAGGAAAAAAATGTCTTCCTCTAATTAGCAAGAAAAAAGTCTTCTATTGCATTAAAATTTAATATTCTGCAAATACTGGAAATGAACAATCTGAAAATGAAATTAAGAAAATATTCACAAGAATATCAAAAAGAATATACCCAATGCTCTAAAATATGAACCAAAGAAGTGCCATCATTACAACTCAACCTTCACCCAGGCTGAGGTTTCCATAATCCTGAATCATGCTCCACTGCCCTCATCAATAGGGGTCCGGAGGAAACAGCTGGTCTTCTGTTAGCATCAAAGGCTAAGAGATGACACCAGGACCACATCCAGTTGTTACAACGCATGCTTTTTAAAATGATGCATATTACAATGCATTATTTTAAAAGTGATCATTAAGAAGCCCCTTTAGGACAATTCTTTTATTTGGATGTTTCTGATGTTTAAGCACACATCCATTCAATCAGTCACTCATCTATTCTATAAAATATGTATTAACTGAAAGAGAAAAGCAGCTGCCAACCGCTGGGACCTGGCCTGGCACTCACAGTTAAGCAGTGGCGTTCTCCTGTTGGAACATCAACAGTTTCAGAGACCACCACCACCAGACAAGGCCCTTTACCCCCTAAACCCTAACCAAATCACTGCCACAAGCCCAAATCTTTTAGGTCCTTCCTAACATCCTCCTACTGAGATGTCCCATGGTCTCCTCACAGCAACAAGTCAACAAACCCAACTCTGTCCAACTACAGGTGTGTGTGGTCCCGGTGATTCTTGGTTCAAGGACATGGACCACACCTACAAATGTAGAGTAAGGGTGACTATCTCTTACAGAATGAGTCCCAGGGGCTGGCCCTGTGGCCTAGTGGTTAGGTTCAGCGTGCTCTGCTTCTGTGGCCCAGGTTTGGCTCCCCGGTGCAGACCTACACCACTCATGGGCGGCCAAGCTGTGGCACCGACCTACATACAAAAGAGGAAGATTGGTGTGTTAGCCAATCTTCCTCACCAAAAAAAAGAATGACTCTCAGGATTTATCTCACCTGAAAGAGAAAAGATCAAATTGCTTATAGAACTTATCTATATGAATTCTAAATAGGAATAAAGCACTTTACCATTAGATGCCACCCATCCTTTTTCAGTTGGATATTTTTAATGAAATGAACTATGTTCATTTGGTTTTAAAACCAAGTTGAGAAGTTATTTACTTCATACACTGGTGGTTACATGTTCAACCTAATGTTACTTAATATTCCTATCACTTCAGAAGCTGTAGTCATAAGGCTGTTGTTTCTCCTTAAAACATTTGTTCAATAATGGAATTTTATTTTTTTTAAGATTAGCCCTGAGCTAACATCTGTTGCCAATCTTCTTTTCTTCTTCTTTTCCCCAAAGCCCCCAAGTACATAGTTGTATATTCTAATTATAGGTCCTTCTAGTTGTGGCATGTGGGACACCACCTCAGCATGGCCTGATGAGTGGTGCCAGGTCTGCGCCCAGGATCCAAACCAGCAAAGCCCTGGGCCACCGAAGTGGAGCGCGTGAACCTAACCACTTGGCTACAGGGCCGGCCCCCAATAATGGAATTTTAATACAGGACTTCAGTATTCAGCACTCACAAAACCTGAAGGAAAAGGAAGGAGCTGCCCAGAAAAAGCTCATTTTCATGGATGAAAACAACCTTAAATATATACACACCAGCAACACCTACTCATAAACTCAATTTTTTTTTTAATACCTTGATTCCCTTTCCACCATAATCTGGGGCAGGGGGCCATCCAAATACAACCAACCAACCAACCAACCAACCAACCAACCAAGAATCATCAGTGAGTTCGGATGCCATTGACTGGCTTCCACTGTGAGGCAAATCACGTTTCAGATGAGGTACGGTGGAGTTCCTCAACTAGCGAAGATGACAGTGGTGTTATCCTCATTTCAAATAGCATCATTACACCTTGAAAAGATTCTGTTGAGTTGAACCATTAGACACTGACAGTAGTTGACGACTTTTGATCAAAAACAGCCACATTGATCAGTTCAACTTAATATGGGTGCAAAAGATTTTTTTTATATATAAAACTGAAATCAAAAGTTTGGTTTACCAACTGTAACAGTGTGGAGGCGCAAAACTCCTAATTTCCTTTCAAGAAAGAATTTGCTAATCCACCCTGGCTTTGCTCTTCTTGAGCTGCCCCATGACTGAGCGTGGCCATCTCTCTCTAACTAACAGGTAGTGTCTGCTCCAAAGCTCAGCGTCTGGCTGCTCCAAACTTTATCAGATATGCTTCAAGGTCCAGAGGCTTTCCGTACTCAATCCTGTCCCCCATTTACCTTTCTCAGGTCTTCTCCCCCATTAAAACATCTACACCCCGAACTCCATCTCCAGAGGGCCAAACAGACACAACTATTATAATGCTGATTGCCTTGAGATGGTTAAAATCTCTCTCAAAACATAAATATGCGTGTGTGTATCTAATGCACAGGGATATACACTATGGATCTGTGAATCTGCCTATTTGCTAAAACTTACCTGTAACCCCGGCATCAATACCCAGGGCGCGTCATGGTCATTCCAAGGACACGTGCAGAGCACGGGAAAAGTTAAGTCACTGTAGCACACGTTCCCAGCTGAGGCTGAACAAGACGGCACTCTGCCTTCTTGTTCCAGCTTCCAGACTGTAAACAAGTGTCCTTTCCGTGGTCTATCGAGTGCCACATTTTTCGCATTTCTGTGCTTTTTGTTGGTGATGTCACTGTTCAGAATGGCTCCCAAGCATGGTGCTGAAGTGCTGTCTGGTGTTCCTAAGGGCACGAAGGCTGGGGTGTGTCTTACGGAGAAAATATGTGTCTTACATAAGCTTCCTAAGGTTACAAGTTACAGCACTGTTGGCTGAGTTCACTGTGAATGAATCAACAAGATATATTCAATAAAGCGTCTTCAAACAGAAACACATATAACACAAGATTATGTCCTGACTGGGTGATGAAAATATTGTGACCAGAGGCTGACAGGGACCTAACCATGTATTTCCCCTAGGAGCAAAGTGTCTACAGTCTCAGTGACTTCACACACAGCTACCAAGAACGATGAGAATCAACTGGATACAAAACCTACTCAAAGATGGAGCCACGGGACTAATCTCCACTCGACCTGAAAAAGACCTAAAACAATCTTACCATGTTTTCATATTCCACAGACATCCCTCCAAGTCTCTAACAGAATGACATGTCACTGTCACCTTGGCCTTGCTCACTTCTCCCTGCTCCCCATTCCTCTGTCATTCCTGCCCCTTCACAACATTAGAGCCAGCTAGGCCACGGCGTGGCGGGCATCTCTGCCCAGAGCCCTTCTGTAGAGGTGAAATTTCGTTCAAATGAACATCAAGGGCAGCTAGGAAAGGAAAGAGCTGGAGCCAACGAGAATGAGCACAGACGATGGGGCGCAGAGATAAATCCTTTCCCCGTGTCGGCTGATGTCTCTCGAGCCCATCTGTCACACCAGGCATGCCAGCAGTCCCCTGCAAGTTCCATGACTCAGCATCTCTCAGGAGGAGCTCTGGAACGCGTCTCCATTTTTTAAGTGGAAAATGGATGGCAAAAATGCAGGGCAAGAAGCAAATGCTGGTTACGAAAAAATCTGTTAAAGCTTCCTGTTCCACAGCTCCTCTAAGACCAGCTGTGGAAATGTCTCCGAGAAAGCAAATGAGCGGAAAACAAAGGCCAAAGGTAGAACTTCTTTTGTAATGTGAGTGATCCTAAGAGTGAACCACAGTTTAACACGTCGGCTTTCCTGGAGAATTGTTCTAATCCAAACTTGAAAAGGACCAAGCACAGCGAACAGAAAGGAATCTTTTTAAAAGGTACCTAATCCTCCTTACACAAATTCGCAAGACATCATCAAGTTTCAATGAAGCTTCTCAAGCTAAATATTTTAACGATACAAAAAAATTATGTTTGTTTTGGTTTTACACTGAATAGTCTATGAGTTGACTATCCAAAGACTTCTCAGGGGAACAAAAAATCCCTCTATATGCGGAGTTTGTCACCAAGGTACAAGCTCGTGCATCCTCCAAAGAGAACTAAGAGAAAGAGATAAAGGCAGTCATATTCCTTACTTCTATTTAGACTAAGTGTCTGAACTTGATTTTCTCTGACAGGCTCCAAATCGGCCTTTAATGTCACATCCACTTGGTTAGATAATCAGGAAATGCTCTCACACCTCATTATAAGACAACCCTATAGGACAGAATTTGCTGGAAGGTGGCATTTCCTGGTTCCTGTTCATGGCAGTTTAGTCACTAGAAGTTCCAGTGAACGTAATTATTATAGAGCATTCCCTATAAGGTGACAAGAGAAGATCTCAAAGACAACTTTTTAGCCACTGCATTGCATCATCTGCGATTTTTACCAGCATGAGTGGCAGAGCAATCCCCGTAATTCCACTAAGTCAAACTAGGAGCTGCAGACAGTCTTGAAAATCGATCCAGCGTGTTTTGGTACTGCAACGACGCAAGGTCTCAGTCGACAGGAGAAACATGACAACGACTCTTTTATTCTCTTGGGGCCAGTGTCACATGGGTGGTTAATGACAGAATTAGGACTAAAATTCAGTAATTCTGTTCCCATTCGAGGGTTCTTTCCAGGGATACATTAGTCTGGATATTGGACCCCAAAAAATGAAAATCTATAATTACATGGGTCTTCTTTGATTTAATCCAGTAAATCACAGATGGCTTCAGGAACTGACTACATTGGCTCAAATAACCCCAACCTCCATACAGGAGAATCAACCTATCTCCAAAAGTCTTCATTTCCCATTACAGGTGTTGTACAGCAGGACCGTGAGGGCAGGTGCCCTGCAAGAAGCCAGAGTAGGCAGGAAAATCATGGGCATCCCACCACTAAGGAGGACACAGCCATCAAAGGGACATGGAGATTGCTCATCTGATGATAATGCCAGCTCCCAGTTCCTTTAAGCACAGGGAAGCAAGTGGAAGAATATCATCTCCATTGAGCATAAAGAATTCCTAGAGAGTATTCTGGAAAGTTGAATTGAGACACTGTCCTGTGGCACCGATAAGAAGCAGGATGGATTAAACGACCACTGGAATCTCTCTCAATCACCCCCTCTGAGTCACAGCTCAGAAACACAGCCTACTGCCAAAATTTTATTATTTACCCTTGCAAGCATGTTTTGCTGACATATTCCCTGCACTCCAAATGGTTTCATCATCCCGTTCCTTTCTCCCCTTCATACACACACAGACACATACAGCCCCCACACACCCTTATTCCCAATCTCAACAACATTCTACTCTCTGCATACAGGGATGACACGAACCCTCTCCTGCTATATGACAGGAATTAATACTCAAAACGTCTTGATACAAGCATGCAGAACCGAAAGAGAAGTTTGAGTTCCTCCTAAGTGGATGCCAGCTCCAGTTCTTGGGCGCAAGTGACACGCCAGGTGCCTTTAAAAGGGCCAGATCTGCCGAGGTGGGGGTTCCTTTCCCAAAACTGACACTGGTTTTCTAACTGCTAAGTTTCAACTCTCAAGAGGTTGGCTCATTTTTACATAAATTTTATTTTAGACAAAAGCACAGATCGGCAGCATAAGGACATCTGAAATTGCTAGACCTGCCCGTGGAAATGTGGCAGTCAGGATCCACATAAAGAGCCTTCCTCATCTGTTAGCGAGGCCAAGCCCCCCTCCTAATTTCACTCACATACTTACACTTTCATCTCCTCTTTTATTATGTGTGAACTGCTGGCCATCTGGCTTGTCAGACACACCAAGTTGGTTTCCCAAGGGCCAAGGAGAAGAGAGGTGACGCAACAGGTTCGTAAAGAACAGAGAACAGATGGGTGGTTGCCAGAGGCAGGAGGAGGGGGTGGGGAAAATGGGTGAAGCTGGTCAAAAGGTGTAAAATTCCAGTTATAAGATGACTCAGTTCTGGGGATGTCATGTACAGCATGGTAATGACAGTTAACAACAGTGTTATGTATATCTGAACATTGCTAAGAGAGTAGATCTTCTCATCCCAAGGGAAAAAATAATAATTATAACTATGTATGGTGACGTATGTTAACCAAACTTATTCCAGCAATCATTTCATAATGTATACATATATCAAATCATTGTATTGTACACCTAAAACTAACACAGTGTTATATGTCAATTATGTCCCATTAAAAAAAAAAGAAAACTGAAGAATGGAACCAGCTCCAAGGGCCCTGACCCTCTCTCTGCATCCCCTAAGCCAGTAAATGTCTTCTCCCCCGTGTGGAATCAGGCAGAACAAAAGCCTTGCTCTCACACTACTGTCCCGCAGATACATACAAGGAGACCCATTTCAATTAAACATTACTCAAGCGAAAAACAAAAAGTTCTTCATAACAAAGTTATTTTCCCAACTTGTTGGTAGCTCCAAGCGGCAGGCAGTACTTGGCTGACCTGATCATGGCAAATTCCAGGTGACACAGCATCTTCTGGAGCAAACGCTTCCCCAACTGGCTTTTTACAAGAAAATCTATATTCGCTTGCTGTACACAACGGAGGTGGGGCTCAGAGAGACTTTAACTCACTGCGCTGCACTGTGGTGTCCTGCTGGCAAGGGGTACCCCGATTACGCTCATACCGCCAACATTTCAATCACCAAAACAAAACCACACGAGCGCAGGAGGAGGAATGATGCTGTCAGCCTCTCAACAACATGGCTCCCTTCCTCCAATGAGGTCAAAGCCTCCTTTTTGCCAGATAGCAACCGAGCATCAACAGGCTAACTACTGGGCCCTAAAGATTGGAAACTGGATTTATAGCAAGGTATAAAAGGCTGGTCCACGGAAACCTGATAAATGACCCTTAACCACAAAGTGCAGCGCGCACTGCAATGGACACCATGAGCAACTGACGGACAATTACCATCTGCTCACTACGGCGCAGGGCAGAACGGAGATTTAGGGCGTGATCTTTGCCATCAAGAACTTGCGATCTTGCTGGTGAGGAAAAGGAAAATAAAATACATGCGTAAGAGAAATAATTGGCAAAAGGCCACTTGGAGAAAAAAATACTAAGCTCGTAAGGGAAATCTCCTAATAAAAAACAGATTTTTCAACACCAAATAAATGGTCTATTTATTAGGCTGAGCAATAGTAAAGCATTAATAAAACTCAAAGAATTAATACAGTACAAAGCAAATGATAAAAAACCACAGAAATCAAAGAGACCTAGCCAAGACCCTTGGGGTTTAACTGGCCTCTACCCAGCCATCTGTGAGACAGTAAATAAGTCCCTTCTCCTCAGTAAGTCTGGACGTCTTTCCATGGAAAGGATCGCCAACTCCCCCTCCCAGGTGGGGCAGCCCCGCAAGATGTGGTCTCAAACTGCAAAGTACATGAGAATCACCTGGAAATTGCCTGTTTGCCCACATTTGGGCCCAGACCAGATGATTCCATGGAGTGGGGTGGGGGGTGAGGGGGGCAGGGTAGGGGAGGCCTGTCCTGTGCATTGTAAGCTGTTGCACAGCATCCCTGGCCTCCATCCACTAGACACCAGGAGCACTCTCCCCTAGCTAGTTGTAACAGCAAAAAATGTCTCCAGACACTGCCAAATGTCCCCTGGGGGACATGACTGCCCACCCCCACCCCAGGTGAGAACCACTGTTCAAAGATGGTACCCAGAAAGCTACATATTTCACAAGCACCTGCTGCCTCTGACATCTGCCTACAGAGCTCTTCTCCTGGATGCAACTGGGTGTATCCACTCTCACCCACTGGGGTCATCTTCCCTCGCACACACAAATCCCACTTCTTCCCTCCCTCCTCTCTCTCCGTAATACAAATATATACTCACTCCCTTTGCCGTGCGACTCTGCAGGACCTCCTGACTAGACGAGCCCTCCCCACCCCTGGATGTTGGACCCAGTCATGTTACTTGCTTTGGTCTACAGGATGTCAGTGGGTGCTGCAGGCAGAGGCTTGAAATGTGCCAGCATGGTTTCACTTGGCTTCTTCTTATACCAGACGGTATGCCCTAGGCGTGCCTTAGCTGTCCACGGGCCTTAGAGTGAAGAGAGACACAGTTCAGCCCTAAACCTGGTCCAGAGCCTGACCTAGCCTTCCTCAACCCACCCAGCTGAGCCCAGGAGAGCCACAGCTGACCTACTGAATAGAAAGCAAGAAGTAAGTGCTTCATGCTGCAAGCCTTTCAATTTGCGGGCTGTTTGTTATCTAACTTCGGCATAGCAGAAGGTTGACTAATGCACTTCCAAAATATTTTTTGAACCAAAATGCTAACAAGTAGGTATTATTATATTATTATGAGTCTTCTGTCCCTATCCCTACCTGTCTTCTGCCACAGTTTTGTGGAGCCACAAGCCCACTGGCCATCAATTCAGGCCCCATAAAAATTACATACGGTATCTCTGAAGTCCTGGGGGCCGGGCCCCACGTGCTGCCTCTGCTCATGCCAGGGTGGTCTTTCCCACAGCTGACTCAGACGCTGAGACATCAAGTCCAGCAAATGGCTCTGGCAGAGTCCCCAAGACATCTCTGAACCAAGGGTGGCCTGGGAAGAAGAGGGGGCCTCGACATACGAGTGTGTCCTCAAGCTGCACCAACAATCCCGGCTCTTTCCAAGATGGAAAACGAGTCCTGGCTCAACTTAGAGGTCAATCAAGATCAAGGAGTGGCTGCACCTCAGGGAAAGGCAGGCATACAGACCAAATGGTTCCACAGCACCTTGATTTCTGAATCACGCAAGAGACAAAAAGCAAGTACTAAATAAATATACGAACCCTACAGGCTTCAGAGGAACAAATTAAGAGACGGAAACGAAGGAAATAAGTCTCTCATTGAAGAGTGTCAATGAGAAGACAGAATAATGGCCCCCAGGGAGGCCCATGCCCTAATCCCTGGGACCTGTGAAATGTTCCCTTACTTGGCAAAAGAGACTTTACGCTTTACGCATGGGATGAAGTTAAGGATCCTGACATGGGGAGATGATCCTGGATTATCCAGGTGGGACCAAGTGTCATCACATGCGCCCTTAAAAGTGGAGAATCTTTGCAGGCTGTAATCAAAGGAAGATATGACTATGGAAAAATGGTCAGAGAGATGCTACACTGCAGGCTTACGAGATGCAGGAAGGGGCCACAACCCAAGGAATGCAGGCAGCCTGTAGAAGCTGAAAAAAGCAAGGAAATGGATTATCCCTGAGAGCCTCCAGATGGAACACAGCCCTGCTGACATCTTGATTTTAGCCCTGTGAGACCCACATCAGACTTCTGACCTCTGGAACGATAAGATAATAAATTTGAGTTGTTCTAGCCAGTAAGTTTGCGGTCATTTGTCACAGCAGTAAGAGGAGACTAATACAGTCACTTATAAGATCAACTGAGAAAACACCCATGACCTTCAGCCTTACCAATTAAGCCCCTCGTGGTAGGCAGAGACACCCCAGAAAGTTGAGTCCCACAGATGGCTTGAGAAAAATCAGCCTCCATCTTCTCCAACCCGCCCCCAGAATGGTAACGACGGTCCGACGCAGACAGAAGGCTCATAAATTCAGAAAAGTAAACAGCACTATGATTCTGTTACCGTGTAAGTCGGGGTTGTAGCTTTGGGGAGGCCCTAGAAAGCAGACAAAGTCTAGCTGGTCGGAACCCCATGACCTCAGAGCAACTTCACACAACCCCCTTCGGAAATGCAAGCTTCCCATGGTTTTTCCCAAGAAATGACCTCCTAAATCCCACCCAAAAAATGCAGCACGGAAGAGGGGTCAGCAGTTGCCGCTTTAACTGATCCAAATTGTTTTCTATGTTGATCTTTAGAGGAAAAGATGGAAGAGTTAAAGAGAGAGAGCAGCAAGAAGATGACAGTTGATGCCAGACTGGAAGCTGACCTGGAAATAAACAATGTTCCATTTGTGAACCATTTTCCATTTTAAATGTAATCTGAGAGAGGAGCAGCCCATGCGTGTGGTTTACTCATCCCCTAACATTCCTCCACCTCGATTCCCAACCCCCGACTCCAAGCCTTCCTGGACTACCCAGTTTCCACAAAACGTTTACCAGGAAACTCGAACCACACACGCTACCACAGGGACGAACCTCGACAGCACGGTGCCGAGTGAAAGAAGGTAGGCACAAAAAGCTACATACTGCATGATTCCATTTATGGGAGATGTCCAGCATAGTAAATCTGTAGAGACAGAGAGTAGATCAGCGGTTGCCAGACGCTAGGGGAGGGGGATTGCGGAGTGACGGCTTTACAGGCATGGGGTTTCTTTTTGGAGTGATGAAAAGGTTCATCAAGGAGATGAGTTTACTTAACAAGGCTGGAATCTTGCACAACAATACACTCCACAACTGTCCTGAGTAACGATTCGGAAATGAATAAGCTGAGGTCAGTAGCAAAAGGTGGCCTGAGGTAGTATATGCAATGGACTCAGGAGCAAAATTCAGAAAAATGCTTTTGCAAAAAGAAGAGTTCTCAGTAATTTAAAGCTGCTCTCTAAAATAAATTACCTTCCCCCAAATAAAAAAATAACTGTAACAAATACATGGTACTAAACATCTACTGATAACGTCTGCTGCTGCAAGTTAGCTGACCCAGACTAGACTCCTGAAAAGCAAACTGAAATGAAAATGAAATACATATTGAAAAGAATATACGGTTATTGGTTTGGGCCTGGCTGTGTGAGATGGGAGGATGGAGAAAGGACAGATCTGTCTCCCTGTGAGAAGAAAGGCAGGTGAGCAGCCATGCCTCACCCTCAAGTTCCGGGGACACCCAGCACCAGGGAGCAGCTGGCGCAGGGCCTGGGCCCAAGCCTGCCCAACGTGGGTGGTGCTGACCGCACTGCTGGGCCATTTCCTTGGAAAGTGACCCCAGCAATCTGCAACAGAAGAGAGAGGGCACAAGTCAGGTCCTGAAAGAGTCCAATGAGGGGAGACCCCTGTCGATGGGGGTATCATGGCTGACGTTTTGGAGACAGCAACACCCCAACCCACCAACCCCAAGTTCTTCTTGGTATCAGCCCCCTCACATAAGGAAGCCAAAGAAAAGACTCACACATTCAACCACAAAAATGGGAAGCTTCGTGACAACCACCACAAGCAATGTTACAGGACAAGAAATGCTCCTAGAAGAGAAATATTTAGAACAAATAACAAAGGAGTAACAATCAAAATGTGTAAGACTTCCTCTAAGGCAGTGGCCCTCAAAGGGCGTGTGGTCCTTACACCAGAAGCATCAGCATCAGCTGGGAACTTGCTGGAAATTCGAGAGCCTTGGGCTACACCCATACTTACTGAATCAGAACTTCTGGGCACAGGGCTTGGCAAGCCATGCTTTAACAAGCTCTCCAGGGCGTTCCGGCGCACAATAGCCGTCCGAGAACCACTGGTATGGCCACAAAAATACTTACATCAGTATTATTCATAATAGCCAAAAAATGGGAAACAACCCAGATGTCCAACAACTGGTGAATGGATAAACTGTGATGCATCCATATCCGATGGAATCCTACCCCACTATGAAAAGGAAGGAATTAGTAATACATGGCCACCACATGAATGAAGCCCAAATCATTTCGCTGCATGAAAGAAGCCAGGCAAAACAACGCATACATACTGTGTGATTCCACTGGTATGAAACTGTAGAAAATGTAAACTAACCTAGCTAGTCCTGGTGAGTCAGTCATCAATGGTTGCCTGGAGGCAGGGGTGGAGGGAGGCAGAGAGAGATTCCAGAAAGGCACAAGGAAATTTGGGAGTGACGGAAATATTTGTTATCTTGTATATGTACATATGTTTGTGAAACTAGCACCACAATCAAGATAACAAATATCTTTTTTTATGTCTGGTTTACAGTACTTCAATCATACCTTAATAAAGTTGTAAAAAGAAAGACAGCGGATGGAACAAAACAAGTATAATATGGTCCCATTTAAATAAAAACACAAGACTAGATATTTGTACATGGACAGCTGAACACGCTAGAAACAGAATCTATAATGTCACACTGTGGACTAACGTTAATATTGGTCATCCTGCGAGAGGAGGAGGGAGAAGAGAGAATTCCCCATGGCTTGAATTCATGGAAATTAGCATCTCATCATGTATTACCTTGGAAAAAGGAGGAGCTTAGAACAGGCAAAAGAAACGGGAAAAAAAGAAGCAAGAAAAGAGATCTGTTCAGAGGAAGGCGCAGGAGCAAGGCAGGGTGCAGGGGGCGTGGGGAAGAGGAGGCCCCACCCGGCAGAACCAGAGCTGCAGGGAGGAGGGGCAGCTCTCGCAGGAGGCGTGAGGGGGAGAGGGGAGGCGGGTGTGCAGGCTGGGAGGCCGAGGCGGGGGCCCTGACTTTCTCAGGGGACTCAAAGGCAGATCGGCCCAAGAAAACAAAATGCAGCTGGTTAAGCAGAGGGCACAGCCCTGGGGGCCGGCGGTGGGCTGGCTTTTATGACACTGTGTAGATTTCAGGGGAGCAACAGAAAATCCTATAGAAACTAAGAGGCCCATAGGCAGATGCACAGAAGTGTTAGGCTCACAGAAGCCACTCCTCCAGCCACTATGGAAACACTTTCCATGATAAGGTGACAGCTGGAAGCAGCCCCGTCCATTCACAGACATAATTTTTAGACTCTTTCTGCAGGGTCAGGATCCTTCTCTCTCCTTTTTCAGTTCTTTGGGAACAGATAAAGATGAAATCTGATTCCCAGATCAAAGCCAAGAGATAGCCCCAGATTTCTCTGTCTACATTGTAATTTCACTGTTTATTTGTAAATGAATACTTCTAAAGGGGTTGAAAGTAATCTTCTTCCCTCTTAAGTTGGCTCCAAAAATTCTGTTTATCCTTTGCTTTAGAAAAATCCCTATTTCCCTGGGTTGGATGCAGACTGAAAGATGCCTGTACTTCTTTTGTAAGCCCGATGGCATTTTTAGCCCTTCAACTTCAATAAGTCTTTACTGAAGAGCTTAAGTACCTCATTTAAACCTACCCTCAGAGATTCAAAGCTACTAAGGCAGGGTTTCTTGACCTCGGCCCTGATTTCCTGATCTCTTGGGCTGGATTACTGTTTGTTGGCACGGGGGACATCCTCTGCAGTGTAGGGCGTTTGGCAGCATCCCTGGCCTCTACCCACTAGATGCCAGGAGCACCCCTTCCCCATTTGTAACAACCAGAAAGGTTTCTAGACCTCGTCCAGTGGCCCCAATGGAGCCCCTGGTGGAGGACCACTGAGCTAAGGCACACCCCCTGCCAAGACTGAACTTCCCTCAAAGCCTAACATTCAATGCCACGAAAGAAACAAGGAAGGGATTTCAAGAAGAAAGACAGGTGGAAGCAGGAAAGGGCGACTGCCCTGTGGTTGTGTGCTGGGGTCTCCAGGGACTGAGCCCATCACTGTAGAGGCTCCTTTCCTAGGCTGCTCATCTGTCCAGCGGGGCCCTTTATGCACAATTCTTCACCATTAACAGGCCCCGCTACGATGAGCTCCTCCAGATTTTGAGCCCATTACTTCCCACATGGTTCCACACTGAAGGCCTGCAACGATTCCGTCACTGTCCTGACTTTACAGAAGACGAAACTGGAAACTACGGCATGATGCTATTATCCTGGCCTTCCTCCCCCCCTCCCCACTTATCCCTGGTCCTGGGGAGGGGGCGGGAAGGTTCACAATGTCTCTCTCACCACCGGGTAAACTCAAGCAAGCACACAGATGCCTGTTCTGAGCAAAGGGAACTCTCTAGAGACAGAAAGGAGATTAGTGGTTGCCTGTGGCTGGGAAGTGGGAGCCGAGATTGACAGCAAATGGATGGGAGTGATCACACAGGGAAATGATAATGTTCCAAAACTGGTTTATGATGATGGCCACGCAACTGGGTAGATTTACTAAAAGTCAACAAATTGTGCACTTACAATGGGTGTTTTTATGGCACGTAATTTATACCTCAATGAAGCTGTTTTAGAAAATCAACTTGGTCTTAAGTCGGACTTGAGAGCTCTACGTTAAATTAAACATCACCACAGGCCGGCCTCTGCAGCAACCCAAAGGCAAAGCAAACATCTCCAGCAGACCCGAGCAAAACAAAGTAACACATGGCTTGCAGAGGGAATGACTGCCTGACCTGAATCTACAACATGTCTAATTCAAATCCAGGAGCTACAAAACACCCAACGCTACCAAATGCCCAACCCAGTGGTGTGGACGCAGACAAATTTCAATCCGATGAACATCTGGGCCATTGGAAACCCACACAGAAAAATACATTTGTCGTCCAGATATAGAACATCCAATGGAAAAGCAAACACAACAGGAAATTAGAGAAGGTTGAACATTTACTTTTAGATAGCGAACTATGAATGGAGCCCAAACTTCCCTTACAGCCAAGGCCCCGCAGCAAAGCGGGAGCCCTAGCTTCTCCCTCACCTGCGCTGGGCACGGAGCACAGAGTGCCCAGGAAACGCAAATCCACGAAGGACAGCCTAGTCTGTGTGCCTCTTATATGTACACATGAATTAGGAAATAATGATAATATACAGCCTCCTGTTTCAACTAACTTGTCTGAAAAACTCTTCCAGGATGATCAAAAAATTACAAAATATAACTAGAAACTATTGGGTGAACACGAGCTATACTGCCGGAGAGAAAAATGAAATATTTCCATGAGCTAATCTTATTCTATATTTAGTCTGAGTACACTAATGTAATTAACCAGGGTTATATAATTTTGCTAACTTCAAATTTCCAATTACAAAGCTTCACATACGATTATTTGAGCTGCAATTGATTCTTATTTCTGTGGAAAAATAAAGATAGCTAATTTTACTAACTCAGTCTTCCTAAGGAGAAGTAACCGCCTTCCTTGATCTGAATTATGTAAATGGCACTTCAACAACACTCTACACTCGTCTGCTTTGATATTCTCTCTCGAAGGTAAGTGTACTCGCGGATTTAACGTCCTGCTGGCTCTTCCCATCAGGCCCCACTATTCGCCTACACTCCTGCTTCTATGCCTGTGCCTCACGCTCCCAGAAATGACACATGGCTATCTGCACTTCATGAGCGTGTTAGGTACGCATTCAGGAAATAGAATCGACTTTGGTGTGGGCTTCTGAGAACAGCCTCTGGTCAGGGCCAGTCTCTGAGATACAGCTCCGAAATATTTATATAGAGTAATATGACTGGCAAATAATCACATGAAAAATTATTAGTGTTGTCACTCCACAACAAAGACAGAAGAGGATTCTGGTCCAGAGCTGAAGCGACTCACTGGTGTCTGGTTGACCTGCTTGCAATATGAAGTCAAGACTGGACAAGGCTCAAGAAGTCTAGCTGAAAGCCAAATACTGTGTGTAATTTCTCTCTTCTCTTGAAGGGGCAGGCTCAGGGACAGATAAAGCACATTCCCAAAGACACTCACAACTCAATGTGGCATAAGAGCTTAACAGTGTTGATCTCTGAAGAGCAGAGACAAAGGTGCATAGGACAGATGTTAAAACATCCTACTTCTTGGGGCCGGCTGGGTGGCGCAGCGGTTAAGTGTGCACATTCCGCTTTGGCGGCCCGAGGTTGGCCGGTTCGGATCCCGGGTGCGGACATGGCACCGCTTGGCAAGCCATGCTGTGGTAGGCGTCCCACATGTAAAGTAGCGGAAGATGGGCACGGATGTTAGCTCAGGGTTAATCTTCCTCAAAAAAAAAAAAATCCTACTTTCTGCTTCTCTTCCCTTACAGTAGGTGCCTTCTGAACATCACCATAAAGAGAAACAATCCGGTCTTTTTTTCAGTGGAAGATAAATACTGCAGTTTACCAAAAGACAAATGAATGTCGAGTAGAGTGGTAATGACATGTGACACCAGGTGTCCTGTTGGTCTGTAGAAAGGAACAAGAACAGTTACCTGTAGGCTTCTGAATGCCCTGTGCCAGTCTCCGCCCTTGGCTTTATATACAAGTTAACCTGCAAATTCAATATTCACAGAGGGAAAATAGGCACGAACACCAAAAATTAGACACAAACACCCAAGCTAACACAGCCACCGTTTCAAGTTAAACAAATAAACAAAATGGCTGGTGTGGAAATCCTGGAACTACTTGTGGTTGACATTTAGTCTCATGAAAACCAAACCCCGAGCCATTCTCAGCAAATGAGCCCAGGCAGAGGCCTTAAATTTGCAGGTGAATCCTATTTCTTACCTCCATAGCCCACAATGTGGCCTGGGTAGTATAATTTTTATATTTATTTACTCCCTCTAACACCAGTTAATACAGCATCAACTAAAATGACAGCTTTTTCTCAAAAAAGTCGCTAATGTGAAATGCAAAAAAAAAAAATTTAATAACAACTATGATGGATGAAATATGTCTCTGGGAAGAAAACAGCAAACAGCCAGGCTGAAGGCACCCAAGGACTTTTACCGCAAGCCGGTTCCCGCACTAGCTCCTGGTGCTGTCTTTTCAAGTCTGAACCTCTTCTTCAACAAAACGCCTGGTTCTCAGGAGCCCCAAGGGCAAAACATCAATGGAAGCAGCTGATTTATAAACAGCATGAAGTGATTATGAAAACACTGCAGAGGCATGAAATGCTTCAAAAGCACAGCATTGTTCCAAAGCTTCCTCAGGCACCTGCAACCGAGACGTTGTCATCCGGTTCTAAAACACCAATATTTTTTCAGCTTTTAAAGCACAAAAAGTCCAGTAGATCCAAAGTGCACACAGGACCCTGTCACTGCATCTTCTTTCTTCCCTTATTCACCTCATTAACAGCTGCACCTCTGGAGTGACGTCCAATATTTAAGCTCATAGATCTCAAAGCCACTTGATGTGCACACGCGTGTGTGCGTGCGTACACACACCCACCAACCCACACACACAACTTGGCAGCAGAAGCCAAGTATCTCACTTGCATTCAGGGACTTCAATATCACCCCGTCTCCCCATCTCTGAGGTAAAGTCTAAATGTTTTTTTCACTGCATATCCCTATCAGAAAAAAGTTTTAAGCATGTGCCCCCAACTCATGTCATTTATTAACTATGTACAACATGCAACTAACACTATATGCATTTTTCATAGACCACAAAAATAGTCATTTTTTCAGTATTAGATAAAAAGTCAGTGGACATTCTGACAGTTTCTTCCCGCACTCTAACAATCTCACTTTGCACCTGCCAGACGACAGCAAATCCACTTGGGAGACCGCTTTGGGCATTAAATCCTGAGACAAGGCATTTGGGTCCTCCTCTCCCGACTCCCACAACAAAATGTAAAGACTATTGGTTTAAAGGAAATGTACTCAGAGCCCCATGAAATTTATCAGAGAATTTATCAGAGGTCCCATGAAATTCATAAGGCAACTCTAATTTCCACAGGCCTCTTCTTGTTCTCATCTGGTCTACAATAATTTCTGTCATGCACTGGACACATGAGATCATTCTTATTTTCATCAACTTCTAAGCTGGGTGCACCTCCAACACTGTATGTTGTTTCTTCTGGCTAGGCTTTTTGAAGTATTACGTTACAGATCCCTGGAAACAGTTGAAACTGGCATTGAATCACCCATGGTCTTAGAAATACAAACCTAATATGATATTTTTTCATAATCAAATTAGGAGTTAAAACAAACCGTGTCTCCCAGACTAACCTGTGACTGTCAGGAACTGGCAATCACCCTTTGCAAGCTGATAATTGTGAATACTTGAGTCTTTACCAACACAGAGCTGGCGTTAAAGTTGTGTGGGATTAAAGTGCCTGATAAGATTCCGTTGCAAAAAGAATCTAAGGCCAAGACCCAAGTTTAATCCATGCTCTAAATGAACCAAATGGTAGGCACATCAGTTCTCTGCTCAGCTGCTTTTCTGAAATACAACCTAGAAGGCTGCGACCACTTGGAACTTTATAGATGCTGGGAAACACGTTTGCATATTGCTGCTACAGATTCTGCATCCCATGACCTTGGTAACAGACCTCCACTCCACGTTCTCATTTCTCATCTTCAAATGGATGTCAAGATAACCAGAAAAAAGTGGAGCACAGTGGACCTGGCTAAAACTAAGAATCACCCACAGGGCACCAGAATGGGAAAGGGCTCATCAGTGGTGCTGAATTTTTCTCCAGTTCTTAATGATGATTTCTACGGTCTCACCACATTAAAGTATGTGTTATTACTGATTTAAGAAATAAAATGGCATCATGTACAGTAAGCTCCAGCATGGATGATGTTGGGTGCCCAGTTCTCAGCAGACTTGAGGAAGTCTTCAATTTCTTAGAGAGTGGGAAGGTGATCAGGTGGCGGGGGGGGGGGGGGGGGGTCCTCACTTCCTCCTGCCTCTGTATTCTCCTCCCTGGAGGTTGGTGACAAGCGTTCCAGAAAGGAAAGTGCTCAGTGCTGACTATTTGGGGTCATATTCTAGGTTCTAGGCTCAAAGGAAGCAAGCAAAGAAAACTCTCGTGTTTTCTTTTATGCATTCCAGCTACATCCACCACGATAGGAAAAAAATGACAGGAATTCAAGGCAGACACCCTCTTCAAGAATCACCATTGAATTCTGCTGTGAGCATTGTTTGTGCCTATTTCACAGTCTTGTGAGATTGGGAAACTACAACGCTCGCGAGAATTATTCAGAAACATCCAACAGCCCAAAGTGTCTTCTGAATTGCTGGATTGTTTTGCTGTTGTTTTTTTAAGTAAAATACGCAACTAACCAACCAATGTTAAGTTAAATGTTTCTTATTTTAATCGTGGGTAAAACGACACTCAATGCATGGGACATAAATGTCAGTTTACCCGAAGTTTCAGTTAGCATAAAACCACCATAATCCTTAACCAGCCTGAAAGAAAAGAAAAAGGCCTACCCAACATCTAAGTAGTGTCCCCTTTCCAGATTAAAATCCTCACACACAAGAGGCAGGCAAAGCCTCAAGATCCACATGTCAACCCTTTCACTCTCCAAGTGAGGACACGCACGGGCTAAATGACCACACAAGCAGGCAGACCACCCAAGGCAGGACGCAAGTAGCCAAAACACCAGGTCAAGGATTCTTCTAGAAGACATGACATTTAATAGATCACTAATAGCGAAATTACGATCCAAAGGAAAATATAGGTTAACAAACTCATAGAAGCACAGAGGTAGGAACTCATTTTATTTCTACAACAAACTAATGCAAATACAACTTAATATTTTTAGGCAGTTTTATATTCACATTATTACCCCACTGGGAAAAGCGCAACACCTCTTAACCTGTGAGTCCTGTTTTTGAAACTAAAGACATGACTGTAACCTTCTGACACATTTTACACAGTAAATATCTTTCGGCGGGACTGTGCAGACAGACAGATCTGGGAACCAGTCTCTGAAAGTCCATCAAAAAATGTCCCATCTCAACCAATTTGGCGGCCAGAATTAATACATAAGAAAAACAGCCAATCTTTGGCAGCACCAACAAGACACCTGGTATTTTTTCACTATGGCTTCTTACAAATATTCCGCAGTGGTAGGCTTAGCTTTTCCTTGCTGTTGATAATATCTACGGTGCAAATCCTGCTGTTCTGAGGAAAGCACACGGGCCCGAGTGTGCAAAAGCGTCATGTTCCTCAGAGAGAAGTGTCAAGGAAGGTGCTAGAAGAGTGGAGGGATTCACCATAAGGCATTTCATCCTGAGTTAAAATGTGATTACCAGGACCTGGAGAAGAGAGCTGACGGGGGCTGAGAGGGGTGACTGCGGAGGAAGCACAGAGGGAGAGCACCACCAGCATCGCTGGGGGATGGAGTCGTTCTGATCCTGATTATGATGGTGGTTACACAAATCTATACACGCGCTGAATTCAGAAAACCACACACCGAAAGGGAAAAGTCAATTACATCACATAATACTTTAGAAAATTATATAAATATATCAAATTAGCCCTAAAACTTAACATAAAAGGGGTAAAAAAAAAAAAAAAAGGTAAGAAAGCAAGCAACTGCAGGAGACCATCATTATAAAGATACATTTCACATTCAGTTTCCAACTTCAGAGGGGAGGAAAATACAAGCATGTTGGGCTCCGCGCATGAAAATAATCCTATCTCCTTCAATACAACAAGCCTGAGAAATAAATTTTATTTTCTCTTTCTCTCAATGAGAAAACTAATGGTAGAGAAGGTAAGTGATTTGCCCAAAGACGCAGTCAGTGCATGGCCACCTGGCTACAAACCAGGCTTCCCTCAGAGCCGTGTCACCCGCCCCATGACCACCAGGAGCCCAGGAGGCCCCCACCAGGGTTGGGCTTGGAGCTCCTCTGGGGGTCACCTGGACATCAGGCGCGGGCTGGCTCAGGAGGCCCTGGCAGGCAGCAGGACCAGACTCGGCCCTCAGGCTGATATCTGGAAGAGTGTTTCCTCAGCGCCCAGTTGCTCCAAAGTGTTTGCTAACTCGGTCGTAGGAAGGGATGGAGCCTGAAGCAGCATCCAGAGTCATGCAAGCGGCGACAACTTCAGATGCTCACGTGGCCCCACCCTCCAAAGTTCCTGAGCACCCCGCATGGTGGGGGGGACCCCAAATTCCAGGTTAACCGCTGGGTACAAAGAGGATCTGCACAAACATTACACAGGTGCTGTTTTTTTCCCTAATAAATACCAAAAGGACCAAGAAGCTGACCAAAAGTAAGACCTAGGAAATCTGTGACGACATCAGTAAAACCAAGAAGTCAAAAAACACACGTTCAAGATGTACCTGCATCAGAGGCTCTAAACTACTCGCAGTGAGGCAGAGCTTCAGCAACTGGCGGCTGCCCCCTCCCCCAATACCTCCTGGCCTTGTTTCTACTGTCCTTCAAGTCCCTTCACTGCCAACTCCTCCTTCCCCCTCCTGCGAGCAGCTGCAACTCTTGTCATCTCAATGGGTGCTATGTTGTAATGTACTTCCCGGGGTACTCCAAAAAACCATACGGGTGCCTTGAGAACTACAGAGTTGACAGATATCCTTTCTTGGCCTCCACCTGCCCTATGGATCTTGACCAAATCAGGACTGTATAATCCAGGGCTGGTTTCTCCACCTTGGCATCACCAGCATTTGGGGCCAGATCATTCTTTGTGGTGGGGGCTGTCTTGTGCATTATGGATGTTTAGTAGCATCCAAGAACCTATCAGATGCCAGGAGACCCACTATCCCCCTCCCCCGACTCCTGACAACCAAAACTGCCCATTGACAGTAGGGAGCAAACTGCCTCAACTGAGAACCATTCGCTGACTGCAAGATTCTAGAGGTCAATGTTGAAAATGCGACTCTGGTAAACAACCATCTCTTCTACTTTCATCTCTTAAGACTTCCCTTTCTCTTGAACCTGTGTGTCGTGCCCCATCTCCATCTCTCTGTTCCCATCTGCCAAGAACAAACCAAAGCAACGAAAATGGTACCCAACCTCCTTGGTAACACAAAAATATTCTCTCCTCTGTTCAAACTTTAAATTTGCTCCAATTCACTTTCTTTAATGGCTTCCAGTTCACTTCTGCAATCTTCAATCAGGCAGCGGATTGGCAATAAATATTTGATAGCTGTGATAATGTACAGATCTGCCTCGCAAAAGGCTGCCAGCTCGGGGAACACAACCATCTTCAGTCAAGTTGCCCGCTCCCTGGTCAAGAAGCCGCCGGGGGAGCGAATTCCTTAATGACTGCATTTTTCCCTGAGGTTTTAAACTCATTTTCTCAGACTAGGCTCTCTTTGCCCTTTATAAACATGTTGATTTTGTTAGTCTCTTCCCACATCCAGCTTTTATTTTGGTTTTGTTGGACCTCATTCTGCCAGTCTGGCCAGTGCAGTTCATTTGGCAGAGCCCCTCGGAAAGGATGGAGAGGAGGGAAGGGCCAAGGAGGGCAAGACCCCAGGGGCAGGCTCGCATCCAGTCTCCGCTCAAGAGGCCAGTGACTTCCTTCACACTAAAAATAGTGATGGAAAAAAAAGTTTATCTTCCCAACTTGAAAAAAGAAGTGTTTACAAAATGACTTTAGTCTTGCTTCCTGATTGAAATTATTTTTCAAATGTCTTTGGTGGTGAAAGATTAACAACTTATTGGATGCGGCATACTACTTTTTTTTTCCTAAGGGGGAAAGAATCTCCACATCCTTTCAGCCAATGGGCTAACACAAGGTATCCAGAAACCACAGCTGGGACGTCTCGCCTCCCACGGCAGAGCAACTGTGACTGTCCTCTAGGCCACGTGTGCAGAGCCCTGCAATCTTGACACCCCAGAGGAAAGCTGGGAAAGGAAGCAGGCCCAGGTTTGAATTGATGGGTTCTCCAACCCAACAGGTAACAGAGAGAGGAACTCCTGACGCTCAGGGCCTCCATGGGATAGCTATTCTGGCCCGGCCTCCCTCTGCAGAGACCCCTTCCCCACCTCTGGAAGAGAATCGAGGACATGCCAGGTGTTTACACCCTTTCAACCGAAGGCTGGCCCTTCACACCAGAGTGCTGAGAGGAAGTGAGTGAGGACAACTGAGAAGTCACCTCTCTGACAGACACAAAATTGGGTTTTTCCTCCATCCTCATTTACAAACACAATTTCTAACCCATTGCTATAAAAATACAAAGAACTGTGCAAAGGACACATCAAGTAAGTAATAAAAATAGCACCCTCACTCAGGGACCCGGTGCACAGGAAACAGCGAGTACTCAGCCATTTTTCTTAAATACTGTGACTATTGTGAAGTCTCACTTTGTTGGAAGGATTCCTTATCAGCCTTTTAATATGGAAGATTGTGACCTCAAGAGACTGAAGCTTAATACTTAGGACTTCAACTTCAGGGGAGGGGAGGAGCCCGAGGTCCAAGGGTCTAACGGCATCAGAAATGGCCCACCTCTTAGTTGCCCACACCAGGGTCTCACTGATGGTGACACCTGGGGCTCCACACCATCCCAAAGGACATTCACAACAATTCACCTAGGCAGGCAGCTTGGGGAAGGGCTATGCCATTTTTCAGATGGGGACACTGAGGCACAGAGACACTAAATGCCTTGCCCAAGGTTAAACACTCAGTGAAGGACTCTGGCTTGGAGATCTGCTTTTCTAATTTCAAACTGATGCAAAGCACCTCAAGCTAAAACCACAGCTGTCAATTTCAGGTTAAGAATCCATCCACTGAAATCACTTTCCTGGGCAAATCGCTGGCTGAAATGGGTCTTTTTTTCTTTTTGTTAAGGTCTACACGCGAATTATTCCAAACTTGTTTAGCCTCTCCTCTCCCCCCCCAACAAAAAAGTACACTAACTCTCTTCATTGTTTCCTTTATTACTATTTCACTGCAATAACTAGAGAGCAGCACCCGCCAACAGAACCTTCTGCAAGTTCTACGCTGTCCGATATAGTGCCCACGAGCAACATGCGGCTCTTGAGTACAAGAATACGGCTAGAGCAACTGAAAGAACAGAATTGTTAATTTTATTGAATTTTAATTAATTTGAACCTAAACATGCACCTGTGGCTAGTGGTTACCATTTGGGCAATGAAGCTACAGAAGAAAACAATCCCCTCACTTCGTGATTCTGCTGAGATTTCTCTATATGTATATGCAGATTTCAACACAGATTCTCCTGTGTGTGTGTGTGTGGGGGGGGGGTAATTTGAAGAGCTTTTGTCTCCAAATGGGAAAATTC
>NC_060276.1:116544379-116548269 GCF_021613505.1 Equus quagga
CCCCCCCACGGCCCCTCCCCCACGGCCTCTAGGGAGGCCCCGCGTCCCAATCCTGCCCCTCCCCCACGGCATAGGGAGCTGCGACCCCACACAGCCCCTCTCCCCAAGCTCTCCCCTGCCCCCCACGCCTAGGGTGGGTGAGGGGAACCCCGGCCTCTCCCTCCTTGCTCCGAACCCTGTCCCTTCCCCGTGGCCTCCACTGGAGATGAAGGGAACCCGGGCCTGCCCCCCACTCAGTCCCAAACGCAGCCTTTCCCCCACAGCCTGGAGGGGACCGGAACTCGGGCCACCACCCCGGAGGTTTCCAGGGGAGAGGGGAGCCCGGCCGCTGCTAGAGTGTTACCCTCCCCCATCTCAAAAAAGACGCCGCCCGGCTGCCTCTACAGATCCCCCCTGCAACCTGGCCAAGGGTGCAGCTCCCTCAAACTCGGCCGTCTAGAAGACGCCCCGATGGTCTCTCCTCCCACCCCAAAAAGTTGGGGCTCAGGTTGAGCCTCGACATTGGCAAACCCCTCCCGGGAAGAGGCAGAAATGCTTGGGGAGAAAGAAACTCGGACACACAGGGGTGGAAGCCAGGAGCTCGGCTGTGGGGGCTCCGGGGGGTTGGGGGGACCCGGGCCCGCGGGGCCTCTTCACCCCCCCACCCCCACCCCCACCCGCAGGCTTCAGACCTCTGGCATTCGCAAAGTGTTTCATGTTGCAATGGCTTACTCGGCCAAGCCCCAGTGCACCCAAGTCCCCAGCGCTCCCTCCTTCCCTCCACTTTGGTGACAACTGCCCCCCGCTCGCGGCCTTAATTCAATTAAAGATACCCGCACCCCCAACCCCAGCACCTCTGGGGTCTGCTTTGTGGAATATTTTAAAGTAAGTTCGCCCCTCCCTTTGGTGTATAACGAGCTTCGCGCCAAGAGCCCAGTACACTCAGCATTTTAAACTGTAACCTCACTTGCTCCTTTCTGGGACACTGGACCATTTGTTGTTCTGGTTGTTGTGGGGAGGGGGCCCCAGGTGAGTTTTTAAGGGGCTAGTCCTTCCTCAAAAAGGCAGACCTAAAAATTACCCTGCCAAATATTGCTGTAAAACGTCAATGATGTAAAACGACTGTTGCTACACCATTATTAGAGCACATCAATAAAAAATACACTTACACAGTCTCCATAATTGTGAATCAGCAGAATAGATTGTGTCTTATTATGTGTCAGTTGCCATTCAAGACCCCCCAAAAGGACGTGGTGGGGCCTTTCCTGGAGCCTGCCCGTCGTTGCTCCCGGGCTCCCTGGGCTCGTGCAGACTGATGCTGAGGTATTACATGCAATCGAAAAACCAAGGGTGCAATAGAAAACCCGAGCGAGCTCATGATGCAACCCTGCCCCGGTTACACGTGCTTCCCTTCCCCCACCGCCTGCTGGTGGGAGCGCTGCGTTTTTTCCGCCTGTAGGGTCACATTGTGGTTGATTGATTCTCCTTTCGCCTTGCTCAGTCATTCAGATTTGGAAAGTAAATAACAAGTTGACATCATTACTGCTCTCGGCTTTACGGGGACGCGGCCCTCGGCTACCGCACACTCTCGAGTAGCCGCGCAGCCCAGCTGGCCCTCTGGCTTGCCAGCCCCGCTTGTCTTTAGCTGCCTGGAAATGCCGAACTGAACTTGGTGAAAAGGCCTCTTTGTATGTTTCGATTACTTGGCAGATGCCAATCACTTAAAGTATGAGAAAGTGGTGGAAATCCTCGCCCCAAACGTGATCCATTGTGACCAGTCTTTACAGCTGGTCCTCGATAACTAACGCTGCAAGGGAGCTCAGAATCCACCTTGCCTGTTTGATTATGTCCCAATAATTCCAAGGGTCTTCTTGCATGTAAGGAGTGGAGCGCTTTCATCATAGACTCCTAGGACCCCCAGGGGACTTGGTAAGACCGCAGACAGGAAAAGAGACCCCCTACGTTTATCATAACATCACCGAAATTCCTCTTCCTGAAATGCTAGATGGGTGGTAGGTGGGTGGTAGACTATTTCATTTAACCTGTTTTGCAGATTTTTCAAATGTGCAGTCTTATAAGGTGGGAGAAAACAAGGAAAAGAGGAAAGAAAGTAGAACAGGGAAGGAGCTAGCGCCTTCTGGCCAAAGCAAAGGTTAATATGCAGGACGTGAGCCGCGATGATTTCCACAGGGACCCGCTGCCCAACGTCTATGTTCTAAGCAATGATTTTTGGTTGCTAACTGGGGGGACCTGGAATATAAGAAGCTGCTTGCAACAAATGCTATCAGTATTCCCCTTAAGGAGTAGCCGGAATTTTCCTTAAAGGCAGGAAGGATCCACACCAGCAGACTTAACTAATCCTTGACCTAGGAGGAAAGCCATTTCAGTGGGGAAGGAAGACCCTTTTTAGCAAATGGTGCTGGAACAACTGGACATCCATATGCAAAATAAAAAAAAAAAAATTAATCTGGCCACAGAGCTTACACTTTTCACAAAAATTAACTCAAAAGGTAAAAGACAAAAGTATAAAACTCCTAGAAGATAACAGGAGAAAATCTAGATGACCTTGGGTCTGGCAAGGAGTTGTTTTGTTTTGGTTTGGTTTTTTGCTGAGGAAGATTCACCCTGAGCTAACATCTGTTACCAATCTTCCTCTTTTTTGTATGTGGGCTGCCGATACAACATGGCTGATGAGTGGTATATATCTGCGCCTGGGATCCGAACCTGTGAACCCGGGCTACTGAAGCGGAGCTCATGGAACTTAATCACCAGGCCTCTGGGCCAGCTCCTGGCAATGAGTTCTTAGATAGAACATCCAAAGCATGATCCACAAAAGAAAAATATTGACCAATTGGACTTCATTAAAATTAAAAACTGCCCCGCAAAAATCACTGTTAAGAGAATGAAAAGACGAGCCCAGACTGGGAGAAAGATTTGCAAAATCCATATCTGATAAAGAATTGTATCCAAACTATACAAAGAACTCTTAAAACTCAACAATAAGCAAACAATCGAACTTAAAAATGAGCAAAAGATCTGAAAAAAACGCACCAAAGAGATACAAAAATGGCAAATAAGCATATAAAAAATGCTTAACACCATGTATCACTAAGAAATTGCACATTAAAACAACTCCATACCACTATACACCTATTAAAATGGCCAAAATAAAAAAAGAATGACATTATATGCTAACAGGATGCAGAGCAATGAAAACCTCATTCATCAGTAGTGGGAATACAAAACGGCATGGACAGTTTGGCATTTTCTTACAAAGCTACACATAGTCATACCAGCACTTACAGCTATCCTGCTCCTAGGTATTTACTTAACTAAGTTGAAAACTTATGTCCATACAAAAACCTGCACCGGAATGTTTATAGCAGCTTTACTCAGTTACCAAACAGTGAAAGTAACCAAGATGTCCTTCAGTAAATGAATGGATAAACAAACTGTGGTACATCCATACAGTGGGATATTATTCAGCAATAAAAAGAAATGAGCCATCAAGCCGTGAAAAGACATGGAGGACCTTAAATGCTAAGTGAAAGAAGCCAATCTGAAAAGACTACGTACTGTATAATTCCAACTGTATGACATTCTAGAAAAGGCAAAACTAGAAAGATCACTGGTTGCCAGGGGTTCTGGGGATGGGGGGGAGGGGTGACTAGGTGCAGCACAGGATTGCTAGAGCAGTGAAACTATTCTGTATGACACTGTCATGGTGGATACATGCAATTCATGCATTTGTCCAGACACGTAGAACTGCGCGTCACCACGAGTGAGCCCTACGGTCAACCATGGACCCTGCCCGTGCTAGTTCATTAATTGTAACAAATATGCCACACTTACGAAAGATGTTAACACTGGAAACCGGGGGGGGGGGGGGGGGGGGGGGGGGGGGGGGGGGG
>NC_060276.1:116548369-116646495 GCF_021613505.1 Equus quagga
GTCTAGTATTTTGAAAAAAAAGACACAAGACAGTAGGAAGAGGTGTTAAACTTCTCATGAGACTTATTGCCCAGTGTTCATTGAATCCAATATCTAATTTTCCCCAGACCCACCTTATTTTCAGAGAGTCCTAACATGTAGGCCCGTGTTTGTTTCTATGACTGGCCTACTCAGAAAGCCCTGAGACTCCGAAGATCGACCCAGACTTCTGCAATCCACTCGCCTCACTGTGAAATTACAACCTTAATGCCTGCCCCTTTCCTTTCCTACTCTGTTTTACCAACTAGAGGAAGTTTGAAGAGATCTGATCATCTCTTTAGCAAAGGGGTTGGGGAAAGGTCAAGTAAGATCCCTGCCCAATTTATCATGTGATATATGTGAGCCACTCAAAAGAAAGAGCAGATAGTATAGACAGATCCCCAGGTGCAAGTGGAAAAGGCCAAGCAAAGTCCCAGGTTGCTTTGAAAAGCAATGGTATTGACTATTTGCGATGCATAAAGTCCCTCTCCTGATTAGCAAATTATTCATGTCTGTTCCCTGGATTACTTTAGAATGGGAAGCACATGGAAGTGTCATTCGGCAACCTCCAGATGTATGTATAGGCTGAATAGAAGTAAGTTCTTGCTCTCCCAAGACTCTGAAGTTGAAGATATGCTCGACACAGCAATGATCTTTCCTTGATGTTTGTAGGAGTGCATCTTTGCTTTGAGTAAGTGTCCACCACGAGCTTCCCTTATGAAACAAGAAAGGGGAGTGTGCTTCCCAACTTCGCTTACAAACCTTTGGCCTTTCTTTGCTTTGGAGTTTTGCTTCTAATTTTCCTTAGAGAGACTGGAACCGAAACTAGGAAGGGAACTGGTTGTACAAGGTGGTAGCATGTGAGGTCCACTCGGAGAAGAAACCAGGAGGAGGGAGGACGAAGAGTTCCATCACCTGCCATGGATGAGAGATGAGGCAGGTGAAAGCCACTTCTTCTCCCCTTGACCCAGGTAGGTACTCAATCCTTTTTCTTAATATGATGTTTGGAGCTGAATTATTTCCCCCCAAAATTCATATGTTTAAGTCATAACCCCAGTACCTTAGAATGTGACTGTATTTGGAGATGCAACCTTTAAAGAGGTAAACAATTTCAGTGCAGTTACTAGGGTAAACCCTTATCCGATGCGACTAGTGCCCTTATAAGAGGAGATTAGGGGGCTGGCCCTGTGGCGTAGTGGTTAAGTTCACATGCTCTGCTTTGGTGGCCTGGGGTTCGCAATTTCGGATCCCAAGTGTGGACCTACACATCACTCATCAAGCCATGCTGTGGCAGTGTCCCATATATAAAATAGAGGAAGACTGGCCACACATGTTAGCTCAAGGACAATCTTCCTCACACACACACAAAAGAGATTAGGACACAGAAATGCACAGAAGAAAGACTAGGTGAGGACACAGGGAGAAGATGGCCGTCCATAAACCAAGGAGAGGCCACAGAAGGAACCTACCTTGCCAACACCTTGATCTCAGACTTCCAGTCTCCGAGACTGTGAGAAAATAACTTTCTGTTGTTGGAGCCCCTAGCCTGTGGTGGTTTGTTATGGCAGCCCTACCAAACTAATGCACGTGATTTGTTGCTATTTTTTCCATTTGGAATGTCACATTCAGTTTATATCTGCATCCTGAAAGCACCTTGCATTTGGCACGACAGTGTTCATGCACAATATCGAATTTGATTCTCCCAGTAATACTGGAGGGCAGAGATTTTTATCTCCACTATTCAGAGAAGACTGGACTAAATGCATAAAATAATACATACAATTACAAAGTGACCCATTATGTCAAAATATAATTATCAAATATCTTTTAGAATTCTACTATAGTAATATATGTGCTTCCTTTTCAATACTTCCAATGGAAAGTTCTAGAGCTGGTTCTAATAACTTCTGTCATTTCAAAGTAGTGCTGAGTATAAAGAGAATCTGCTCCCACTGTAACCTGCCTGAAAATGTATTGGACTTCTATTTGTGACAAATTGGTAACAAATTAAAGATACTGTTGATGCCACTGTCATTCGTCCTCCATGCTCTATTTATAGTTGTCAGAAATGCTAGATTTCAGTTAGCGGTTAGGATCATAAGGCTGCGGAGTTTTTCCCGCAGGCAAGTTCCACGGAGCCCCTGAAATCTCCCCCTAGCACCTTCCTGCCTCAGGAGAAGGTGCAAGCTGGAGCTCACAGTCTGCGACTGCCCCTCTGCCGACCTGGATTCATTCACGCCACCACCATGGACCCCTTCCCATGGGACATGGGCCAGAACACCAGGAGGAAGTGAGTTTAAGGGGGCGCCAAAAACTTACTCCTCAAGATAAATGATAATACCATAATTTAAAACCTCAAAATCAATGCAAAAAAACTCCATGATGAGCAAAATATCAAAATGTTGGATAAAGACAGCATCTGACCCTGCCAGGCACTGGGAAGGAGTAATTAAGACAGGCGAAATCCCCCGCCCTGGTGGAGCTTCTGCTAGGACGGGATTTGGCAGACAGCAGCTCCCACATCTGTTTCCGCACAGTCCCCAAGCAAAGGATACATTCTTAAAAGATTGGGAAGAAGTCAGAAGAATAATGACACTTTGTCATGGGTGAAAATCATATGAAATTTGAATTGCGGTGTCCATAAATAAAGTTTCATTGCAACACAGACACGCCCATTCTGTTACTGCTCACAGGCTCAACAGAGAGTTAAGCGGCTGAGACAGACCCTAGGCCCACAAAGTGTAAACAACATTTACTCTTTGGCCTGTTACAGAAAGTTTGCTGACCCTTGTTCTAGGAGACTGAATGATTCACACTTTCTCACATAACTTGTTAACATCTTCCGAGGAAATTTTTTTCTTTATTATAGTGTATTTTCAAAAAAATTTCAGAATAAGTTAATTTAAGGAACACCTTGTTTTTATATTTAAGAAAAGGAGGAAGAAATAGATGGTGAAAAGAAGCATAGATTATCTTTAGGAACCAAGCTCACCCCATTTGTGGATGGTGATGGATTCTAGAAGAACAGAAATGCCTGGAGCCTCCGGCACAGCCACCCACTCAGAGAGGGGAAAGGTCATGAGAGGGATTCAGTGAAATTCAGTATATCCTGATGGGAGCAGACAGTGGTGAGCGAATGAAGAATCGAGGTGAGAGGAACTGTATGTTTCTTTTATCTAACAAAGTTTTCTTACAGTTTTCTAAACATGTTCAAAGGTGGCCTCACCCATTGTCATAGCAACCTATGAAGTGGTTGGGAGATCCAATTATGATCAGATTTATTTTACAGAGGAGGAATGTCAGGTCTCAGAGAGCTTAGTGGCTGTATCAGTTTCCTATGGCTGCTGTAACAAATTGCCGCACACTTAGGGGTTTAAAACCAATTTTTATCTGAGCCTCCTGGAGGTCAGAAGTCCCAAGTGGGTCTCACTGGGCTAATATCGAGGTGTCGGCAGGGCTGGTTCCTTTTGGAAGCTCTAGGGGAGAAACCATTTCCTTGCCTTTTCCAGCGTCTAGAGCCTGCATTCCTTGGCACATGACCTCCTTCAGGTCATCCTTCTCATGTCGCATTATCCCCACTTGCTCTTATTCTGCCTCCCTCTTCCAATTTCAAAGATCCTGGTGATTAGATTGGGCCAAATTGTATAAACCAAACTGTGTAATCTCTCCATTGCAAGGTTCTTAATTTAGTGACATCTGCAAAGCCCCTTTTGCCATGGAAGGTGATATCTTCATAGGTCCCAGGGCATAGCGCATGGACATCTTTAGGGGGCCATATTCGACCTTCCTCAGTGGCCTGGTAGAGTGGCTTACACTAAAGGGAGGGCAAAGCCAACTCAAATCCAGGAACTCTGATTCCAAAGCTGTGGCCTTCCTGACACCGACCACGTTGCCTCCCCATCAGTGAATTATTTCAGAGCCCACCCACCCAGCAACACCCAAAACAAGAGGAAACGCTGCCTGGGTCCACTCCGAATGCACACAGCAGGCAAGAGTTCTGATTTTCCCCAAACAACACAGCCTGTTATGGTTACAAAATAACAGGAGACTGTAATTTTCAAAAGACGTCCCTCCCCGCTCTCTCTTTTGGTAAGCATATTTCATTATAAGGAATTCTGTGCTTTTTTCCCCCTCCCTTTGTTTCCACTTCTGCGTTTCAGTGTTTAAAACTCGCTGTACAGAACAAGCATGGGAGAGAGGATGATTTTGTAAATGGTTGCTGCACAGAAGTCATCTCCCACATAGTCGAGCTCGACACCACATTGACAAAGAGAATCCAGCAGGTTCGAGAAAAGCACGGGTGAAACTACGTGGAGGTGGAGCATTTGCATTTTTCTTTGGTGCTTTGTCATAAAGACTTTTTGATGTTGTTGTTTTTACGAAATGAACAGCAGCCTGATAGGATCAGATGTATGTCACGTGTGTATATACCCCAGCACTCCCGCCTCGCTAGGCACGCGAGAGAAAAGAAAACATAGGTTCACACAAAAATCTGGATGCAAATAGCTTTATTCAGAGTTGCCAAAACCTGGAGACAACCTAGATGTCTTTTAACAGAAGAACGGATAAACAAAATGCTGTATATCCATCCAGTGGAGGACTAACGAAGCCTGGAAAGGCCCCAGCTTTGGACCTGTGCAACAGCTTGGAGGAATCCCAGATGTAAACCGCTAAGTGAAGGGAGCCAGTCTCAAAGGGCGACGTTCTCCATGCTTCCATTTATATAGCTTTCTGGAAAAGGCAAAACTACTCGGCCTGAAAACTTATCTTTGGTTGCTGGGGTTGGGTGTCGGGAAAGAGACTGATTTCAGAGGGCCATGGGGAATTTTTAGGGGGTGACTGTGCTGTTTTGTATCTTAATTTGGGTGCTAGTTACAGGACTGTAAATGTAGGTCTAAACTCATAGTAAATGTACTCTAAAAGAGCAGACTTTACTGTAAGTAAATTACACATCAATAAACTTGACTTCAAGAAAAAAAAAAGGTGCCCAGCCCGGTGGCACAGCAGTTAAGTTCTCACGTTCCGCTTTGGCGGCCCAGGGTTCGCTGGATTGGATCCCAGGTGTAGACCTACGCACTGCTTATCAAGCCATGCTGTGGCAGGCATCCCACATGTGATGTAGAGGAAGATGGGCACAATGTTAGCTCAGGGCCAATCTTCCTTAGCAAAAAGAGGAGGATTGGCAGCAGATGTTAGCTCAGGGCTAAACTTCCTCAAAAAAAAATTGAAAAAAGAAAACCCAGTAAATTTGAAGAAAGCACATCAAATTCAGTGGGATTAGACCACAGGGCTTTTCTCCAGTACCTGTATGAGGAAGTCTTCTCGTTTGCTGTTGTTTTCACTAGATCACAGCCATTTGATAAGATCAGATATACGTCACGTACAATCTTAAAATGTCCCCAAGGGAGATGAGAAGGAAAGAACATTTTAATATACTTCTCAGATAACAGTGAGAATCAGTCACGTTTCTAGAAATAACTCTTTAGGATAGAACTCCCCCCACCCACAGAAGCCCACACCAGCACACAGATATGTGGCAGACTTCAGCAGACAGAAGCTTTCCAAGGAATCGTCTGAGCAGTGGCTGAAAAGTACGGAATGCTTTCTGGACTGGGAAAACGAGAAGTACGCTCCAAAAAGGGTAGTTTTCCTTTGCAGAGGTCTCCTTGGATGACTAAAATAACTTTTTCAGATAACTAGATAATTCCAAAGTGGTTTGAATTTTTAAGTGTTAAAGTTCTTCCCAGAATGGAGAAGTTGAAAATGGAAAGGTTTCACATATAAGCTAAGAATATGACATGGTGACTGCATGGCTTTCTGTATTTTGTTTTGCCAAGGAAGATTGGCCCGAGCTAACGTCTGTTGCCAATCTTCCTCTCTTTTTTTGCTAAGGAAGATTAGCCCTGAGCTAACATCTGTGCCAGTCTTCCTCCACTTTATCTGTGGGTTGCCACCACAGCATGGCTGATGAGTGGTGTGGCTCCACACCCAGGATCCGAGCCTGCAAACCTGGGCACGCCAAAATCGAACACGACACCACAGAGCCGGCCCCTGACTTTCTGTATTTTTATATAAAGAGGACAAAGATAGGTATTATGGCTACTGTGTTAAATATGTGATTCTAGTTTTAAGATACACTAATGTTTGTTGAAACATTATACATGCAA
Organism: Equus quagga; assembly: GCF_021613505.1. NCBI lineage: Eukaryota > Metazoa > Chordata > Mammalia > Perissodactyla > Equidae > Equus > Equus quagga. Next base: position 116,554,555 of record NC_060276.1, read on the forward strand.
TGAAATGCAAATAACAACTTAAGCATGTCCAAAACCCCATAAGCCCAGTCTCCTCATGAGGAAAACATCAGACAAACCCAAATTGAAGGACATTCTACAGCATCCCTCACGAGCATCCCTCAAAACTGTCAAGGTCATCAAAAACAAAGAAGGATGGAGAGCCTGGAGGAGATGTAATGACTGAATGCAACGTGGCAGCCTGGATGGGATCCTGGGACAGAAAAAGGACATTCATGGAAAAACAGGAAATCCAAACAGAGTCTCACAGCATTGGACCAAGATGGGTTTGTAGTTGTGACAAATTAAGTTGTGACCGTGGAAATTAAGGCGTTAACAATGGAGGAAACTGGGTGAGCTGAGGGGTAAGTGGGAGCTCTCAGCCCTAACTTCCTGTGACTCCAAATTATTCTAAAATTTAAAAAGTTTGCTTAAACAAATTAGAAATGCTCCATTTTGGTTGACTTGAGAGAGAATTATTTTTAAATATAAAACACTTCTCTTTGTGCACATATACACAATCACACATTTAGGAAACAGAGAATGAAATGACTGGAGAATAGCAATGACCTCTGGAGAGGAGACAAGAAAAACTTTTTATATAAAAAATTTAAACCCTACAGACAGAGGATAGATACATGCATGCATTTCTTGTCTATTTAAAGACGAATTAAAAATTAATAAGAGTTGGGAGACTTGATCTCCTCTCACTTAGGTGGGTTCCTGCCCACCCCACCAGAACCAGCCGTGCTGTTCCCTAAATGGTCCAGCCTGCTCCTGCCTCCTGTCTCTCCTGTGGGAATTGTTCCTCCTCCGGTTACCCCAGGCCCTCAGTGTACTTCGAGCTCCGTTGAGATGTGGGCACCGACCCCCCCCCACCCCCCGCCCGGCTCTATTGCTGTCTCTTTCGTGGGCCAACATGTTCATGTTCCTTTGTTCAAACTGTCTTTTCCACAAACCAGAATATGAGCTGAGAGGAGGGTTAGGGTAGAGGGATGGGAAGCGAATGCAAGTGTTGGGGTCTTTTGATGTGTCACCTTGGCGAAGCCACAGCCCAAAGTTATTCCCACAAACATGATGTCCATTTCTTAGAGCTGCTGTAACAAAGTAACACAAACTGAGTGACTTAAAACAACACAAAGTTGCTGTCTCATAGTTCTAGAGGCCAGAAGGCCAAAGTCAAGGTGTCCAGAGAGCTCTGTTCGCACTGAAGGCTCTAAGGAAGCATCTTTCCTTGCTTCCTCTGGCTTCGGGGGATGCCCGGCAATCCTGGCTTTCCTTGGCTTGTAGCTGCATCACTCCGATCTCTGCCTCCATCTTCACATGGCCTTCTTCCTCGTGTGCGTGTCTGTGCGTGAGTGTGTATGGGTGTGTGTGTGTGTATCCAAATCTCCTCTCCTTTCTCTCCCAAGAACACCCCTCATTGGACTGAGGCCCACCCTACCCCAGTATGACCTCGTTTAATTTGATTCCATCTGCAAAGACCCTGTTTCCAAATAAGGTCACTTGTACAGGAACCAGGGGTTACAACTTGAACACACCTCTTTGGGAAGACACAATCATTACAAACATGAATCTAAGCGTTGCTGTGGGGGTATATTGTAGTTGTGATTAAGGCCCATAATCAGTTGACTTTAAGCAAGAGAGATTATCCTGGATGATCTGAGTGGGCCTCATGCCATCAGGTACAAGGCCTTCAGAGCAGGCCTGAGGTTTCTCTGAAAAGGAAGAAATTTCTCCTGGGACAGTAGTTTCGGTCAGTTCCCGTGAGAGCTCCAACCTGCCCTTCCTAACTGTATGCTCTGCAAATTTCCGACTTGCAGGCCCCCCAACCCCTGACAATGGCACGAGCCAAGTCCCGGCAATAAATCTCATAGCATGCATCTTCTACCAGTTGTTTCTCTGGCTGAACCCAATTGCTATATCGGAATTGGAGAATTGCCTTGAATTTATCAGATATATACACATAGGACCACCAAGCAGAATTTCTTTTTTATTTGCAAGAGTAAATTGCATGAAAATGTTTACGACATGCCTTGAATATAATCCAAAATATCGTGGAGGAAAATCCAAGTCATTTATAAAGAGAACTAGAAATAAATAATCTTCGAAGCTAAAAAATGAAAGTGGTAGGGAAATGTGTTTGTGAATGCCACAACTTACGTTTCTGAGCCACTAAGTTCAGATCACTTAGAACCTACATTTTTTTTTTTTTTGAGGAAGATTAGCCCTGAGCTAACCACTGCCAATCCTCCTCTTTTTGCTGAGGAAGACTGGCCCTGAGCTAACATCCATGCCCATCTTCCTCTACTCTATACATGGGACGCCTACCACAGCATGGCTTTTTGCCAAGTGGTGCCATGTCTGCACCCATCCTGGCGAACCCCAGGCTACCGAGAAGCGGAACGTGCGCACTTAACCGCTGCGCCACCAGGCTGGCCCCTATAACCTATATCTTAAAAATTAAGTTAGTGTCTTGGCTCTGCCTCAACAATATGTTTAAGTTTTTCTTGCTGCTGTCCCAGGATATAAGTGGACATTGGGACTGTTTGGCCATAGTGGCGAGGAACTAGAGCCTTTCCAAAGAAGAAAGCTGATGAGACCCCAAGAGAGGGATAAAAAGGAGGAGAGTGAGGGGTAGGATGGAGGAGGGCTGTCAACCGGTCGGAAAGTGAGGGAAGGCCAGACCCAAGAAGCTGCGTGTTGCATCACTCCATTTATAAGTGTTGCAGTCGGCTTGGGCTGCCATAATGAGGCGCCGCACACTGCGGGGGCTTAAACAACAGGAATTTATTTCCCCACAGTCCTGGAGGCTGGACATCCAAGATCCAGGTGTGGGCAGGGCTGGTTTCTCCTGAGGCTTCTCTCCTTGGCGTGTAGACACCATCTTCTCCCTGTGTTCTCACACGGTTATCCTTCTGTGCCCGTCTGTGTCCTCATCCCCTCTTCTCATAAAGACTCCAGTCACAATGGATCGGGGCCCACCCTAATGACCTCATTTTACCTTCATCACCTCTGTAAAGACCTCATCTCCAAATTCGGTTACACTCTGAGGAACTGGGAATTAGGACTTCAACATATGAATTTTGGGGGGACACAATCCAGCCCATAACATATGGAATGTCCAGAATAGGCAAATCCATAGAGAGAGAAAGCAGATTAGTTGTTGCCAGGGGCTGGGGGGAGGGGAAGATGTGTAGTGACTGCTAATGGGCACAGGGTTTCTTCTTTTTTTTTTTTTTTTTAAAGATTGGCACCAGAGCTAACAATCTTCTACTTCTTCTCCCCAAAGCCCTCCCCCCACCCAACCGCCCAGTACATAGTTGTAGATTCTAGTTGTGAGTGCCTCTGGTCGTGGTATGGTATGTGAGATGCCACCTCAGCATGGCCTGATGAGCGGTGCCATGTCCGCACCCACGATCCGAACCAGCAAAACCCTGAGCCACTGAAGAGGAGCGCGCAAACTCAACCACTTGCCCATGGGGATAGGCCCAGGGTTTCTTCTTTTTTTTCTTTGTGAGGAAGATTCACCCTGAGCTAACATTTGTTGCCAATTCTCCCCTTTTTTTTGCTGAGGAAGATTAGCCCTGAGCTAACATCTGTGCCAATCTTCCTCTACTTTATATGTGGGATGCCTCCACAGCACAGCTGATGAGTAGAGCAGGTCTGCACCCGGGATCCGAACCTGTGAACCCAGGGCCATCAGAGTGGAGCACCTGGAACTTTAAGCACTGGGCCACGGGCTGGCCCCCAGGGTTTCTTTCTGAAGTAACGAAAACATTCTAGAATTGGATAGTGGTTGCACAACCCTGCGAATATAAGAAAAACCCACCGAATTGTACACTTTCAAAGGGTGAATTTAACAGTATTGGAATTATATCTCCATAAAGCTGTCATAAACAAACAAAAAAAGTGAGGGAAAGAACTATAAAGAGAAAGAGAATTAAAGGTGGCATCAGAGAGGCCGGCCGCATGGCCTAGCGGTTAAGTTTGTCCTGCTCTGCTTTGGTGGCTTGGTTCGGTTGCTGGGTGTGGACCTACACCACTCATCGGTGGCCATGCTGATGAAGGAAAGAGCTTCTTCAACCGTGTCTGGTATTCAAAGCCGTCTCCACACAAGTTACAAGTTAGCAGAGTAGCATGTTCACAAAAATGAAAACATGCAGTTGGCCAACTGGAGGCAAAAGGAGTGCAGAATAAAAGCGGTGCAGGTGGGCTGTGGTTCCAAAGACCTCGGGCCTCTTCCCCTCCCCACCATGGTCTGGCCCTGGCTCCCGAGGCCTGGGCACCAGGCTGAGCAGGCACCTGGCTCCCTCCAGCCAAGGTCACCTGATCTGGGTCTGATGGTCCTGAGAGCCCATTTAATCAAGGATGGAGAGGAAATCTGCAGTCACGCATCTGCTACTAGGGAAGACCGGTCAGCAGCTTCTCTCTCCTCGAGGGAGGGAGGAAAATTCCCTGCGGCAAGCAAGGGGTGGCGGCCTCGAGGACAGGGTCCAGCGGCCCGGTGCGGTTGCGCACTGAGGGGCTGAGGGCCCCTCACTGCCAGCTGGTGGCTCAGATGGCTCCCAAGCCTCCCTCCCTTCTCTCTCTCTTCGTCTCTCTTCTCTTCTCTCCTTTCTCCTTTCTCTTCTTGCTTCCTTTCTATCTCTTTTCTCTCTCCCTTTCTTGTCTCTTTCTCTTTTCTCTCCATTCCTTCCTTCCTTCCTTCTTTCTTTCCCTCCTCCTCCTCCTTCTCTCTCTCGTGTACTCCACTAAGGCCTTTCAATTTTGGTTGTAACAACTGTTTTACATCAAATGCACTCAGCGGCACAGAGAGGAGTGGACAGCAATCCTGGACTGGCCAGGACCTCCCTCCCAAGCCAGGATGTGTCCATGTTCCCCAAGGGCGGCCACTACAGATGCAGAAGACCCCAGGGTTCACAGTTCTTGGAACCAGCCCCTGCTCTCCCTCTGGGCTGGCTGCACGCTTGCTGCCATGCCCCTAGCCAGGCCCTCCTTCTGCAGGCACCTCGAGTGGGCATGCTAACCTGACCATCCCTGGGGGACAGGTGAGCCTGACCACCGTGGCTGGAGGCTCCTGCTTCGCCCTCGTGCACCGACAACATCATCACGGCATTCAAAGGGGGCTGTTCAGTGACTGTGTCCAAGGAGCTGGAGAAGGAAAAGGTGTTTCTAGAGGAGGGGCAGCAAAGGCTCCAGAAACATTTTCAGGCCGAGAACAGTGCTGCTGGCCAGCAGGGAATTCAGGGTCCCCGGGGCGGGGCGGAGGGGGTCCTACCCTGAAGGAGAGAGGAGCTGCCTGTGGCCACTGACCCCAAAGCCACCCTTCTCTTCTTCAGCCCCTCCCACTTGCGGTCCCCTAGGTACATGTGGACAGCTGGAAGACAGCCCAGGCCCCCCCTGCATTGAACACACAGCACTTCCCCATTCTCTGCCATCCTGCTGGGGGGCCCAGCAGAGGAGGGATGGGGAAGGGGTGCCAACTAACACACATTTGGCCCCCATCCCAGAAAAACACTAAACTGGGAGAGACCAGAGACTACTGGTCTAAAGAAGGAGGTGGGGATTAGAAACAACTATCTGAAGGAGAATATAGAACAAAACGAAATGACTAAGGAGAGATGTACCTAGTATTTCATGCCATCTCTTGCCCACTTAGAGGAAGAAGACAAAGGATTTGGACAGAAAGAAGAAAAAGGGGCAGAGGAATTCCAAGGCAGCGCCCTGAGAAATCCCCACAGCCAGTTCAGGCTGGCAGTGTCTGCTGCCCGCGGGTTGGTCATCTTGTTCCAGCAAGACCAAGTATGGTTTGCAATCTGCCAGGCAGGGCCTGGACTCCAACACCGCCCACTTCCCCTCCTGAGCCACAGCGACATTTCTCCGCCCCCACAGGTGAATGGTTAATTTCACTGCGTCAGTTCCAAGGGCTTCATTTCCACTGAGTTCTCAGGACCTAGCTTCGACTTAAGCACACTCAGCAAACCCTTTTGGGTTTGTGAAGGATCCGAGTTTAATATTTTACACCAGATCACAGAGCCGAGAGCCTGGATACCTGACTTTGCCACTGCATAGCCTGGTGGATGGGGCAAATCATGCAATCCGCCTGAACTCAAAGATTTTCCCTTCGTAAATAGGGAGGAGATCACAACACAGCAGTAATAATAACCCTTGGCTACTTTCGTCACTGGACCACTGCGAAAATTGCATTAGAGATTACACATAAAATTAATTTAGCTCAAAAATATACATGTGCTAATTTATGCTTTTCCTCTCTAAATTATGTATTTGTGTCAGAGTCTATACAAGCGGAAAAGATAAGGGTTTTTTCTCCCGCAGGAGATCTTTCTCCTACAACCTCAAAAAATCATTCAGGTTTAAACACTTTAGATTCTTTTAACTGTTCATTCAGTTGGCGTGAAGAAAACGGCACTGCCAGAACCTATGTACAAATTTCAGAAGTGGCACAAATATGGCAGCAATGGAGTTACAAGCATGAAGTTGTATATTTTATTTGCCCTGTAAAATACTTATGACTGGAAATACCAATTGGATAAATTAATTTCAAAAGCAGGTAAAAATTTTGTCAGTATATATTTATACTAAAATCATTGAAAACTGAAACTCGTATGAAAAGAAGGACCCAACCGTCCTTTCAAATTGCATTAGTTACCACTTCTTACTGGGTCTGGACGATTTTAGAAATTCCTTCACTTCATACAATTGTGACTTCCTAAGCAATGAGCTCTTCCTAAAATAGCAATTCAGTGCATCCTCTAGCAAAAATAAACAAACTGAAATGAAAAACACTTTTAGTAATGTCAGTTTAACTCTGTTCAAACAAACATTTATGGATCTGTAGGGGAAAGAATGAAACCATAAGACACAGTCCTACCTTCTAGAAGCTTATATTCTAGTAGGAGACAAACTTAACTAAGAAAAGTTGTGAGTGGTAAACGGGAGAATTGAGTGTGTGTGTGGGAAAGGTTAATTTCATAAGAATTCATCTATTTCTCTAAATTTGGACTTTGCCTAGTGGGTGTTTGAAAAGCTCACAATTCTGTGTTCTTTTCTTTTTGAAATTGCCCTACTTACAATTTCATTCAATGAAGTGCAGAAATATTAAAATGAAAGAAACCCACATCTAATTTTCAAAGGCACATCTCACGTGACTTTATGACGTTCCACCGTTTCAGGTAATGAGGGAAACGATGTTGACCAAAACGTTGAGGCTGGCAAATCAGACCATCCGAATTGCAGTGCTGGCCTGAAAAGAATCAAAGTAGCATAAACCTGTTATATGACATGGAACCTTCTCTCCATTGTTTCCACTCCTTCAACCTGGTTTAACTTGCTGGCTGGTTTTCTGGGAGGTTCCAGGGGTGGGGGCTAGGTTTATGTTCACCATCTACCAGTAGTTACCCACGCCCCATCCTCCCCAGGAATAAAAACAGTAAAGAGATCCTTCCTGGTCTTCGTGTTGGAGAGGGTGGGCCGGGCTGTGGATTTCAGCATTCGCATCTTTGACCCTAGTGCTATGGCCAGAAGAGGACATCCTGAGATGCAGGGGGCTCTCCTGAGAAGCTCAGCAGGTCTGCGAACAGTGTTTGTCACTTTGCTGAACTGCTGTTAGAGCTAGAAGTAGGACACTGTTTCCACGGCTAGGAGTGGTCTGGTGGAGGCTGATGCATTATTTAGCCTGTTCATAGAAATATGTAACATCTGGGGTGTACAGGCGTTAGTCTTTGGAGCCCCCAAAAGAGCTAAGTGTTCCATAAACAAATGTGACTGGTGTCACATTCCGTGCCTGGTAGCAGCCATAATTCTTGTGTGCGTCATGCTGCTGTCATCTTTCCCAGCACCAAAGGTGGGTGACTCAGCCTTGAGGGGCTTGGGGGTGTGTACCCATCCCCTCCCAGTAACGATGTGGCCCAAATCACGCCCTTCACCCAATGAGGAAATGCTGTCCCCATTTCTGAATTTCCAGTTTTTGCAGATAGACAACATTCTCCCAGTAACTTGAACTCTATCCTTGAAACCATCTGTGACTACTTCTCCCTCCCGACCCCCAACAAATCCAATCCAGCTCTTCACTCCAGCCCCTCTGCCTTTGCAGCCTGTCTACCACCTGCCCTCTCATTTCAGTCCCCACCGCCCCCACCCAGGACCTCATTACCCACAATGGACTCAGCCAACCCTCTTGGACCTGCCTGTGCCCATCATCTACTCCGGCTTTAATTCTAGCGTGTCTTTGTTCTCCAATTGCTCCGCCATGACCTCCCTACTCTTCCCCACCTGCTTCATTCCCTGACTGCTTTTAAAATTGCACTGGGCTATTTCTATCTTCCCTGAAGATCTGGAACACTGAGGGGCGGCACCAATCGTGGGTAACTTGCTGTACTCTGCTTTTGATCTCAGCAGAGGTTTTCACCCTATATCTTGTTTTCTCCAGCTAAGTTGGAAGGTCCTTGAGGCTCCAGCATCATCTGCAGTGTCCAAGGTGTAGTCGGGCAGGGGTAATATGTCTTATTTGATAGAATAATTATCCCAAGAGTATGATCTACGTGGTGAGGATACAAAGGAGGGTGCCACTCCGCTTGCGTTTTGGAGAGAGGGGTCTGGAAGAGTGAGGAAGAGCTTGCCACAGGGGCATGGGGAGAGAAGATATGTGTGGAAGAGAGAGAGAACACCGAGAGCAAAGTCTCCACACAAAAGAACTGTTGAGAGAGTCAGAAGAGTCCTGTAAGGGCAGAATGGGAAAAGAGGCATGATGGGAAATTCCTTTGGAGTCATAAGGCAAGCCAGATCCTGCAGCCCGTGGGTGCAGGAAGACCTCATACTGGTCATCTGTGATCGTTCCCACATTAGCCAGAGCAGGCTGGGAATCAGACAGTGGCTGTGGGAGGTTGGAGGAAGGAAAGTAGAAGGGTTTCTTTCCTCTTGCTTCTCTTTCACAGGGACCAATTATGACATCTACCGGATGCTCATTTCCAAACAAATCTTTGACTTTAAACAAAATGGCCTGCCCCTTGTCTTGTATTCTTGCAGCCAGGTCTTGTCTCAAATCTTCCCTTTGGCCACGAAGGCCATCACCCTGCCTTCTCCAGACTCCCCTGCCCACCAAGTCTCACTGTTCTGGCAGGGCCCGTTTCCCCTCAGGTGGCCTCCTGGGGCCTTTCACAGCTCTGAGCCTTACAGGGCCGCCTCTCTACCTGGAGAAAGCCAGGTCGCCTGTGCCATCGCACACAGCTGCTGTCTCTATTTGCATTTGCGTCCTTTCTCCCCTGTGAGCATGTAGGGCTCCTCGGTGCTCACTCTTCTTCAGGATAATCAGAGGGCTCTGCTTTCTCCTTTATGACCTATCCTGTGTTAAAATCACAGTGCTAAAATGACGTCCGTGGTTTCCAGGGAAATGGACATTGCTCTGAAGAAAGGTGGAAGGGGAGGGAGCACAACTCCCTCAAAGGTGAAAGTCTTCGGCCGCTGTGGGAACCTCCCTCTAATGGTTCCCGAGGGTAAACACGTCAGAGCGGGGCTGGGGGTGGGGCACGCATGCGCTTTTGTCCTAGCTCGCCGCACCACCGGGTCTGGCTTCTTTCAGAGGGAACAACTTTCACATCGTGCTCGGTGCAGTATAGTCCCTTGCACGTCGTAGGTGCTCCGTTAATGGCTGAACACCCAAAAGTATGTTTCCAATTCTAATTTGTCATTTAAAGTTATTTTCATTTAAAAATAAATGTAGTGAATGACTGACACTGCTGCAACCTGGACGAACCCCAAGAATGTGCTGGGCGACAGAAGCCAGAGACAAAAGGTCACAGAAGGCATGATTTCATTTATAGGAAATGTCCAGAACAGGTCAATCATTCGAGACAGAAAGCAGATTAACGGTTGCCTGGAGCCAGCGCAAGGGCGGCCGGGATGAGGAGCGGCTGTTTAACGGGTGTGAGGTTTCCTTTGGGAATATGAAAATGTTTCCGATCTCCATAGAGGTGAGGGTTGCACAACTCTGTGAATATACTAAATGCCACCGAACTGTACACTTTACAGTTACTATTTTATGTTATGTGAATTTCCTCTTAATTAAAAAGCAGGGAAAAGGCGCCATTGAAATCACTAAAATCTAAACCTTTCTTTTTTCAAAATAAAATTTATTTAATATTCGAAAAAGTAACCAAAAATGACTTGCCTGTTGGACTGCAGAAACACAAAAGGCTCTTCCACATGCTATTTGGCTGCAGTTAATTTCAGAGACGGCAAAGAGAAACACGCCCGCAAAAGACCCACTGCAAACATACATATTCGAGTGTGTAGTTTCAGATCCCACCAGGCATTTGTCAGAATGTCCCCTCGGCCATCCAGAGTGAAACCTGGACACTGTTTGCTTGAGCTTCTTAGGGCAAAGAGCTATTTTTTCCCTAATAGGAGCAGTAGATAACAATTTAGCTAGTAGAAAGAGGAGAAGCAATATCAGATTCGTTTGCAGCGTACTAAAAGCCACATGGACCCACTGGTTTTACTGTTCCCAGAAGTACAGGGCAGCTGCTGTTGACAAGAGCCTGTCGGGCAAGAGCAAGGTGGAGAGACGCATTTTGTATTTCTTCTCCTACGTTGAAGGATGGAGTTAGAAAACACTGAGGAGGGAAATATGAGTAATCAGATATTAAACTCTTAACATGCTACATCTTTGTGCCAGAAGCTGGTTGAAAAAGCATAAAGTAATACATGCAACATGCTAACATCCAATACAAATAACTGTTGGAGGGGAGAGGATGGCAGAGGGAGGTGTGGTGGGGGTGGGGAGGGGAGAATAGCCTAGATCAGGGATCTGAATGATTCTACTGACTTTTAGTCACTGGTTTTCCTTTCTGTTGTGGTGTCGACTGCACCAGCCTTGGGTTAGGCTGGAATTTTGTCTTTCAACCCTGAGGTAGAACTTGCATACAGAAAGTGTCCTGTACCCATGTGTACACCCGCATAACCATCAGCCACATTAAGACATGGAGCTTTTCTAGGAGGGGCCCTCATTCCCCTCTGAGTCGATACTCCTGCAGAAGTTTGCTAACTTCTGATTTCTCTCACTGTAGATTAGTCTTATATGTTCTATAAAATCTATCAGATTTTAATGAGGGCTTTTGGTTTCAACCGACTCTATGGAAAAATGTTTATTCTAACTATGGCTGGATGAGCAACAAGTGTATTCTCTTAGAGAGTCCTAGAGAGTCATTTCGCTGTCTTCCAGCCACATCTTTTTCATTAGATCCATTTGAAAATGTACGATTAGTGGTTGTGAAATAAACAGATGCAAAAAGAACCTGTAGCCAAAAGACAGCAGGTAGAAGAAGTGGGCAGAATCTGTGGGTGTATTTCCCCTTTGTCGCAGTTACCTTCTCCCCTCCTCCCCCTTCTCTGCTTAAACAGCTTCAGATCAATAGGACAAAAATCCAATGTACGCCCTTCGAGGGTGGCTTTTCCTCTCTTGCAGAGTGTTTTCAAGTAATGTGAAAACATCAACTCTGAAAAGCATAATGCATTCATTCCCACCAAAAATAGTGCATTAAGGGTTTATTAGCATTTGGGAGCTTCAAGTAATGGAAAAATTGAGCCACATGAAAAGAGACACTTGATAAGTAGCTCTGAATTTAGCACCATTTTATTAAGAACCCAGCACAGCCAGTTGACAAATCAGCCAGACACGTTGACCTGCTTCGCCTCCTCTAAAAGCTCAGATGGAAACAAAAAGTTCTCTAAGCAGTTGAAAATAGCTACAAAAATAAATACAACATCTTGCTACAGGTTCAGTGGGCTCTAACAGGGCTTCAGGAGATATTGCATGTTTTAAACAGAACTGTTGTTAAAAATAGCTAATGTAAATAACCCAGGATTTTTTTTTCCAAGCTATTTTGGGGCTGAAACTTGCAGGTGGAGGAAGATGACTAAGTAAGACAAAACTAATCTTTCCCTTGGTCTTGCTTCAATACAGCCTCCATCAGAAGCTCTTAGAAAACAGTGCCCCATCTTGTTGGGGGTGAAAGGTCTGACTGCATCTCTTTGAGGTTTGATGACTGAATTTGGGCAACCTCAGGAAAACTCGGGAGGGAGCAAAATTTCTCCCTCGCTGGCTTTCTGTGACTATTTCTCCCACCTCAAAGGTGTGCCGGGCAGCCTCCATGATTCCCATCCCCAGTGTCCTCCAGAGTGTGGGCGGGACCTGTGACTCGCTTCCAACAAGAGACTATGGCAGAGGGGATGGTTGTCACTCCTGTGATTAAGCTATCGGTTTAACCTCTAGAGAAGCTCCTTGGGGGCTTCAGGAAGTAAGCTGCCATGTGGCGAGGAACCGAGGGCAGCCAGTAAGAAGCTGGGGACCCAAATCCTATAGTTGCAGAGATATGAATTCTTCCAACAACAGAGGGAACTTGGGAGCCCATTCTGCCTCAGTTGAACCTCCAGATGAGAGCACAGCCCAGCTGACCTCTGGACTGCAGCCCTGTGAGAGCCTGAGCAGAGGAGCCAGCTCAGCTGTGCCCGGACTCCTGACCCACAGAATGCGAGCTGAATGAAAGTATATTGTCTAAAGCCACTACATTTGTTGTAATTTGTTCTGGGGCAATAAATAACTCATACACAAGGACTCACATAGGACCCATTGTCACTAGCCGTTGACTAATTCCATTTGTCGCTCTCCACCCTCTGCCCCCACACCTATCACTATCTTCCTTGTTCCAAAAATAATGACACAGACACAAAAAGACAGATATCCAAAAAGATTTTACTTATACGAGGTACCTAGAATAGGCAAATTCGTAGAGACAGAAAGTAGAATAGTAGTTCCCAGGGGCTGGGGGAGGGGTGGAAGGGACGGGGACTTATTATTGAATGGGAACAGAGTTTCAGTTGGGGATGATAAAAAAGTTCTGGAAGTGGATAGTGGTGAAAGATGCCCAATATTGTGCATGCATTCAATGCCACTGAATTGTACACTTAAAAATGATTAAAATGGTAAATTTTATGTTGTGTATATTTTAGCACAATGGAAAAATCCAAACAAATATGACAAAGATTTATAGCTTTACTTCACCATTTTATTAGGAAAGTCCTAAAAATGGAAACGTTTTAGGGCCTAATGCAATCAGTCAGTTACTGAGGTAAGAACCTCAGAGGAGGAAGAAAGATGGCGGCAGAGGACTTAATCCTCTTTCCCTCAGTTTTCGTGGTGCTCAGGCCCTAGGTGATAACTCCCTATCGGTGGACAGCCAAGAGGGCCAGGAGGCAGCAGAGGGAATGGCCAGTGTTTGCTGGGGTCCACAAATACAACAGTGGTGCCACATCCAACATCAGAGAAATGGTTAGTGGGTGCTCCAAATGCTATGGAGACGAGAAGTGGAAGGGAAGGGTCAGCTTGAAGCCCCTGAGGAGGGCGTCTGGCGCTGGGAGGGGGGCAAAGTGGCGTGAAGGCAGAGGTAGAAGCTGGTTCCAGGGCCAGGTGGATGGAGCAGGGAGCTTGGAGCGGAGTAGAAAGGCCCGGTGGCTTTCACAGCCGGCCACATCGACGCCGACAAGGAAGGCCTTGATGCCCTTTTGGCACAGTCTGCTCTGTTCCTTAGAGAGGTGTTGGTCTTCCCAGAACAAAAAGAATAAGCTCCACAAATAAGCTTGTAGGACAAATGCGTTGCGTGGTTGAACAAAACCACAGGAAGGAACCCGTCTAATGCTCTTCCAGCCTCCGCTGGTGGAACTTCACCACAGCTCCATCCAGCTGCTTTTATGGCAAAATATTTGAATGCAATAAACAGTTGGTGCCTTTTAAAAGTCAGAATCCAAGGTTCCAAGACTATTTAGTCTGGGGTTACAAGCACCAGTTTTGGAGCGAGACAGCCTGGCTTTGAATTTGAGTCCAGCCTGGCTGGCTGTGGGGATGCAGCGCAGAAGGGACTGACACGGCTGTGCTCCAGATCCTGCCTCTGAAAAGCGGGGCTGATGTTGCCTCTCCCCCAGGGCCTATTTGAGAGGAAGATGATTTCTGCGTTCAGCACTATGGTTAGTGCCCAGTAACTGCTCGACAGACTGGAGCCACTATGATTCCACCGCAATGTCTCTCAGTGATCAGGGAGATCGTGAGCAGACACAGTAGTGATTATATGACTTTGAGGACTTCAGTGCAAAATCCAAAATAGAACAACCACCGAAAAATTAGGGGTAATAGACCTGGGAAGTATTAAGGGGCTGATTGCCTCAAAACTCAAAATGGGGAGCTGGCCTGGTGGCGCAGCATTTAAGTGCGCACGTTCTGCTTCGGCAGCCCGGGGCTTGCCGGTTAGGATCCCATGTCCGCCATGGCACCGCTTGGCAAGCCATGCTGTGGCAGGTGTCCCACATATAAAGGAGAGGAAGATGGGCACGGATGTTAGCTCAGGGCTAGTCTTCCTCAGCAAAAGAGGAGGATTGGCAGCAGATGTTAGCTCAGGGCTAATCTTCCTCAAAAAAAACCCCAAATCCCCACAAAACGTCAGGCTAGGGCAGTGACTCTCAAAGTTGAAAGCACAGCAGAATCTCTGGAAGGACTTGTCAAACTCAGGTGGCTGGGCCCCAACCCTTGAATTTCTGATTCCACACGTCTGGGGGAGACCCAAGAATTCGCATTTCTAACAAGTTCCCAGCAGATGCTGACGCTGGTCTGAGGAGCACAGTTTGAGAACCGACATGCTGCGGAAACTTGCAATCAGAATATTATCAATAGCCAGTGCATTTAGCCAACATTTGAGGGATCGCAAGAGCACTTTTGGTTAAGTGCTCAGGAAAACCCGAGACACTGAGGACATGATTCCTGCCTGGAAAAGCGGGAAGCCCAAGGAAGGACACTAGTGTGGAAGGAGTGCACTACCAGGGGCCTGCAGAGAGGGGTGGGGGAGCCCTGGGCAGGGACCTGCCCTTCCTGGGGAGTAGAGGGGACCTGCCGGGAGCCTGGGGTTGAGATTCGAGGAAGTGAAGAGCTTAGAGTGGGTGTTGTCACTGCGACAATCAAGCAGCCCCCTAATGCGTCTGGGAAGTGAGAGCGAAGGCCTTCTGCAGGGCATCCGTCTGACTTCTCTCCCACCAACCCCCTCGCCACTGAAGTCGCATGGATAAACTACAAAGGAGAGAGAATCACAAAAGGTGCGCACAATAGGGGAATGGGACTCCGGGCCAGCCTTGAACTGGCCGCACTTCTTTAGAGCTTCCTCCTCCCACCCCATGCTGCCTTCCCCTCCCCAAGTCCCCCTGAAGCACTATTACGTAAACTGAAACAGGAGCAGCTGGACCAGAGGAGGAGGGAGAGGTGGGTTTTGTATGCCAACTCCTGGCCCCCAAAGTCTTAGTGGGCGGTGCTTGGGCTTCTCAGGATGAGTCGCGGAGCCTGAACCTGCAGCGCCTGCAGCTCTGGCTCTCAGTACCTGCTCGCTAGTTGGGTTCTGAGGAGTCTGTCTCTCCCTCTTCCTGAGGCCCTGTCTCCTTCTGCTACCCCCTGCCCCGTGACTGTTCTCTGTGTCCTTGTCTCTCAGGGACAGCCTTGGTTCTGGCCTCCAGAGACTGGGACATGGCCCAGGCATGGCTCCTGCTTCTTGCAGATGATGTCTCTGTACCAGGCCACCTGCTAGGACTCCTGGAGGGAAGCACTTTCAATTGCCGGGCTGTATATACTCTAGCAATGCCCACCCACTAGCGCCACGTCGAATTTCTCTTCCTCCCTTGCCCTGACCCCCCCAACGCTGCAGGTTTCCTGGAATTGCCACCTTTTATTCACCAGTAGACCCACCTTGGTTCCCCACCCCCAGCACCTACAGCTGGGTCTTTCTCAGGTGTCTCCTGCCCCTCTTGCATTAATGGTTCTAAAAATGTGGTCCTGGGATCAGCAGCATCAGCATCACCTGGGGAATGATTAGAAACACACATTATTAAGCCCTGAATCAGGAATTCTAGGGGTAGGATCAAGCAATCTGTGTTTTCACAAACCCTCCAGGTGCTTCTGGTGCACGCTGAGGTTGGAGAGCCGCTACTGTAGGTCAGCGGTTCTCAATCTTGGCTGCGCATGGAAAGCTTCAAAAAATCCCACAGCCCAGGCCGCACCCCAGAACAATTAATTAAATCAGCTTCACTGGGGGCGGGAGCCAGGCTGCGCTCGTTCTTAAAGCTAGAATGGCCACCAGGTTCTGGATGATTCTGACTCTAAGCACAGAGCTGCCTTCCCCATCCCCTTTTAGGGGGTCCAGTGTAGGTGCGGAATGACAAAATGGCCTCCTGTGTCATGTTTCCTGAGCCCCTCTACCCTCTGGGACCGGGCCCTTTCTCCATCCTCTCTCAGGAATTACACATACGATTCCACCTCCCGAGAATGCTCTTCCCTACCCTCTGCCTGTGTCAGCCCGTTAGACGTCACCATCAGTGTCACTTCCTCAGCAGAGCGCTTTGTTACGCTGCGTGCTAACCTATGCCTTCCTGTTTAAGACCCTGTACTTCTCCTGTGCAGGACCCAAGGTAAAATCTTAGAAAATCAAACTCCTCAGCAAGATTTCATCTCCAATGATGTGTGAAGATGAAGTCAGACCGCCACCAAGACAAATGAGAAAATCTGTTTCTTGCTTCAGTCCAGCATCAACTATGCAGAGAATCCAACAAGGTGACAGGCATGTGACCGTATTTCATATCTCCATGACATCTCTTGGTGAGGGGGTGGGGCACACCCACCGCTGGAAACATTGACGAGTGCACATTTGGGAACGTGCCCACTACTGTGGTCTACAGAGGGGCAAGGCTGGGCTCCTGACGTGAAGGAATGTATAGAGGGGTGGGGAAATGTCAGCCTTGTCACAGACAGCTTCCTGGGGTCACCACTGTGCCATGCAGAGTGCGGTTGTCATACCCTCTCCGTTGGGCATTGCCCTGGGTGTACTGCCAGCCCTCACAAGTCAAAGCTGGGGTGGTCTTGTATGTGCGACCTTCTGCTGGAAGGGGACCACATCGCCCCTGCTTGAAGCCCAGAGTATCTCATGTAATCCTTGTGGTGGCCCCTTTCCTCAGAGGCCTGGAATATGGATCCAGTGGAAAGTCAGGCGGGGAGACAAATTCCAGTGTTCCAGCTCAGAGCCTTTGCCTTGCTCCTTGCTCCTCACTCCTCCCCTCATTTAGCCTGTGAGGTTTGCCTCCTCCACATGGCTTGAAGTCTGTTGCACTCAGCCCCCGTGGAAACAATCTCTCTAGGTTTCTTCCACCATGACCTCCCATGGTGGCTCTTCTCCAGTGGCCCCCTTGTGCATTCAGAGCCCTGCTGCGCCCTGCTGTGTGCCAGGGAGGCTGGTCCCTGCAGACTGCATCACCAGGTGTATTGTGTGAGCTTCTTCTGCTGCAGCTACCACTCATTTCTTGCTCACAATGCACACAGGCTGAGCATCAACTTTGGCCCTGTTGAGCTTTGCCAGGCTAGACTTGGCTCAGTGCCACGTCTTCCCATACCTGGAGCCTGCTCTTCTCAAGGCCAAGGGCACACGCCCAAGTGTGTCAACCACTCCAGTACATTTAAGGCTTCTGCTTAAATGTGGCGTACGTCACATCTGCTCACATTCCATCGGCCAAAGCAAGTCATTTGATGAAGCCTAAGGTCAAAGGGGACCTACAGGAGCCTGTGACAGGGGCCAGGAGGAATAGTTAATTGAGAGCCAACAACACAGTGTCCCACACCCAGCTCCCTTACCCTCCAGCTTCTAGTCGGGTTCCCTTGACGCCACTCACCTTTCTTTGTACGTGGCCCCCTCATTCAACTCTCTTCCATTAACCCTTCTGTGCATGCCATGCATTTCCTGCAGGCCCCTGCCTGACACACCAGGATTGAATCCCACCTGTGTGCATGTTGGAACCTGCCTGTTCCCGTGACTCTTAACTCAAAGGCTACATTCAAAGCTAACAATTTGTTACAGACCTACCTCCACTTTACTCCAATGAAGTACACCCATGATGAACACGGGCGCACACAGAAAGAATTCTGCAGCAGCCAGCTCCTGTTTATACCAGAGGTGCTTAGACTTTCAGTCTTGTTGACAAGCTCCGGCCTCGGTCATAACCTCTATGACAATTTCCAGCTCAGTTTCTGATGCAATTTAATAACTTAGTTATCTTAATATCTAAGAGGAGAGAAAAACTGTAGACAGGTATTTATGTTATCAACAAGTTAGATCATTGTCTCAGACTTTCTCATAAGTAAGCCACAGTCAGATATGTCAAATGAGTTTACAGTATCCCTCAGGTACGAGTGTGAGCAGAGCTGTGGACTGGAGAAGAGATATATTGATCTATAATGCACAATGTGCACAAGAAAATCCATCGATGTGGGTGATTTTCCTATATATTCAGCATACGTGTCAGAATGGAAAGAAGCAGCACAATGAAGATGCATTTTGTAAGTTTTCTTTCTTTTTTTCTTTTTGGTGAGGAAGATTGTCCCTGAGCTAACATCTGTGCCAATCTTCCTCTATTTTGTATGTGGGATAGCACCACAGCATGGCTTGATGAGTGGTGTGTGAATCCGCACTAGGGATCTGAACCCATGAACTCCGGGCTGCCAAAGCGGAGCGCACGAACTTAACCACTATGCCATAGGGCCAGTGCCCCCTTCTTCCACTTTTAAGGACCCTTGTCATTACACTGGGCCCACCCAGATAATCCAGGAAAACCTCTCTCTCTTAATGTCAGAGAATTAACAATTTTAATTCCCTGTGCAAATGTAATTCCCTTTTGCCGTATAAAGTAACATACTCACAGGCTCCAGGAATTAGCACATGGACATCTTTGGGGGGAACATTATTCTGCCAATCACAATAGCCAACACCCCCAAAAGTTTCCTCATGCTCCTTGTAATCCCTCCCTTCAGCCCCTCCCCATTCCGTTATTCCCAAGTAACCACTGCTCTGCTCTCCATCACATCTTTAGAGTTTCTATAAATGGAACTATACAATCCATATTCTTTCTCAGTTGGCTTCTTTCCTTTAGTCAGCATAATTTTGAGGTTCATCCACACTGTTTTGTGTATCGATAGTTCATTCCTTTTTATTGCTGTATAATATTCCATTGCATGGAGGTACTACTGTTTGTTTACCCACTCATTTACTGATGGACATTTGGATTGTTTATAGTTTTTGGCTGTTACAAATAAAGCTGAGTTTTTGTATGGGCTTATGTTTTCATTTCTCTTGGGTAAATACTCAGAACTTGAATGGCTGAATCCCATGGTAGGTACATGTTTAACTTCTTAAGAAACAAAGTTTGTGAATGAACAAAGTGGTAGTATTTTACCTTCCACCAGCAGTGGATGAGAATTCCAGTGTCTTCAGATCCTCGCCAATGTGTAGTATGGTTGGTCTTTTTAATTTTAGCCACATAGATCCATTTTTTAAGATCAGGCCCTGCAATTTACTGACTGGGTGGTTTTAGACGAGCCAATTAACCACTAGGATTATCTGTAAGATGGGGATAGCAAGATTTTCTTTTTCCTACAAAACTGACTTGGTAACCTGAGGAAACATTAAGTATAAATTCTGTATCTACAAAGTACACATAAATTTGAGCTATTTTTACTTTTTAATCTTCATTTCTGTTTATGTTCACATCATGGTTAATGGTAAGCCGTGTGATCGTTCACTGAAATGTGTTCTCCCACAAAGTGCCATGTGTCCAGGGACTGTTTTCCCTTTGGAGGCAAACAAGAGGCTTTGCCCGTGCCCCCTCAGTATAAAAGGGGGGAGATCTCAATCGTGGGCATCACCTCATGCCAGCGGGGAGCCTCAGCCTGGGTGTGGACAATCCTTGCTCTTCAGGTGGGCTCACTCCCTACTTATTCGTGGAGATTTGCAAGCTTTCCCAAGTCACACATACCTACAGGTGGGGGAATGAGTCCATGCCTCACTTAATGAGACTTTCAGAAATTGTGCTAAATATAAACCTGAAAATTAAAGAGCCGCCTGGACTAACAAAGAACGGCCAGCAGCAGAGCTGACGTTCCCTTCGTACGGCATTGATTCACCCACTCTTCCCTTCCCGTTAGCTTGAGGCTGGCCCCTCCGAGACAGGAAGGAGGCCTTTTAGATCCTGTCTCTCCTTCCGCTTCCTTTCTCCCACTGCAAAATCCCAAGTAAGCTTCAGAGAGTGGACATGACTGAGCGACAAGTGCTCTTCTAGAATTTCCATCCCCAAGAGGAGAGGATGGACCCTGAAATTCTATCACATCAAACCCCAAGAGAACCTTGCTTTCTCTTAGTTGTGATAAAATTCGATAACCAGGTTCTGGCCCTCGTGACAGAGCCGAGCCGGCCCGCAGTTGGGCGGTTAGGAGCATCTCCGTTGTGGAAAGCCGAAAGCTGAGACTTAGCTGTCACCCGAGTTGCCTAATGCCACTCAGCTAAAGGAAAGGCTGGCCCTTCAACCTCAGGTTTCTTTCTTCTTTTTTTAAATTCTTTTTTCTTCTCTATGATAGTGTATCAGCAGTGCTTACGTAGGTTGAGAGATCAGGAGAGGGGTTATGCTTGGGGGTCATGAGTGGAAAGGAACTTCTTGGGTCTGGTAATGTCCTCTTTCTTGACATGAATGTGGGTCGCACAAGTGTGTTCAGTTTAAGAAAACTCATTGAGCTGTACACTTAAAGTTTTTATAGGTTTCTGTGTGTACTCTCCCATAACAAGTTAAAAAAGAAATAACCCTCATGATAAACTGTAAATGAGATATAAAAGGAGCTAGAAAATTTCCCTCCGATGAGCTCCCCTCTGGTGCATAAATATAGTTTGTCAACTGGTCTTCGTACTGACAATTTTGTCATTTTGTAGTCCCAAAAGATAACTCTATATGATCCACCAATCCCACTTCTGGGTGTATAGATATGTAGCCGAAAGAATTGAAAACAGGGTCTTGAAGAGATATACCATGTTCATGGTAGAATTAGTCACAATAGCCAAGCAGTGGAAGTGACTCAAGGGCCCACTGATGGATAGACACAATGTGGTCTAGCCACACAGTGGAATATTATTCAGCCTTAAAAGAGGAGATCCTATCACAGGCTACAACGTGGATGAAGCTTGAGGACATTAAGCTAGTCACAAAACGGGAAACGCTGTCTGATCCCCCTTATATGAGGTATCTAAAGTACTGAAATTCATAGAAGCAAAAAGTAGAACAGTGGTTACCAGGGTCTGGGGGGAGGGAGAAAAGGGGAGTTGCTTAGTGACATAGAGTTTTAGTTTTGCAAGATGTAAAGGTTCTGGAGATCTGTTTCACAAGTGTGAATATACTGAACACTGCTGGACTGTTGACTTAAAAATGGGTAAGATGGTAAATGTTATGTGTATTTTGCCACAATAAAAAAAAGATAACTGTGAAAACACCCAAGTCTTATAGATTTTTCTCTATTTGTATCTTTTACAGATGTAAAATTGCTTCTCACTTAATTGTCTATTATGATAACGAAGGAAAAAGACCACTAGGCAAACTTCCTCAATGGTCCATGGAATTGGTGATCGTGTCTGATCCACAACATGCTATGCAGTATAATATACTGCTTTTTTCTCTCGGACGTTTCTTCAGAAAACGTGTTGCTGGCAGAGTAGCTTTCTTAAGTGGCTGCATAATGGCCTATTGATTCCACATCTCCACTCTCTCCAACTCTCCAGCCACAAATTGATCCAGTCGGTAGGGACAATCTTACAAGTTAATTGATGGCCCACTGTGATGCTCAGAGACTAAGGCCCATCAAATAGTAATGTCAGTTGAGCAGAAAATGGCCCCTTTCTCCCTGAGTTCTCCTGTTCTGTGAAGATCACCATAGAGTGAAAGATGCGCAGGTGCATCTCCTTGTGCTGGTCCGCCAGATGCCGGTGAAGGGAGACGGCTGGGCCTCCATGTTCTGGTAAGCCTAAAGATCAGGGAAGCCCACGGCTCAGCTTATGATTCCTGTTCCTGTGCTTGATACCCATGAAGGGCTCCTTTGTGGGACTCTCGAGGATTCTACCCCCGCCCCCTTTTCTGTTAGTGCTGAAGACCTCCCTCCTGGAATCTTCCTGTGTTTCCTCCTCACCCAGTTCCCTGCTCTCTAGCATCCAGTGCAGATATTCAGCTGTGTTTTTATATCAAGAGTGAGTGCTGTGCACACCTACTAGGATGGTCATAATTAAAACAAACAAACAAAATCACAAGTGTTGGCGAGGATGTGGAGAAATTGGAACACTAGTACGCTGCTGGTGGGAATGTAAGATGGTACAGCTGCCGTGGAAAACAGCTGGTGATGCCTCAAAAACATAGAGTTACTTATGATCCAATAATTCAACTTCTAGGTATATGCCCCAAAGAATTGAAAGCAGGAGCCCAAACTGATACTTCTATGCCAGTGTTCATGGCAGCATTATTCACAATAGCCAAATGGTAGAAGCAGCTCAAGTGACCATCAACAGATGGATGGATGAACTCAATGTGGTCTATCCACACAATGGACTACTATTCAGCCAAAAATAGGAACGAGGTTCTGATACATGCTACGACATGGATGGACCTTGAAAGTGTTATGCTAGGTGAAATAATCTTGACACAAAAGGAGAAAGATTGTATGACTCTACTTACATGAAATATCTAGAATGGGCAGATTCATGGAGACAAAACAGATTAGAGATTACCAGGAGCGGAGGGGTGGAGGCAATGGAGAGTTATTACTTAATTGTTACAGAATTTCCATTTGGGAAGATGAAAAAGTGCTGGAGATGGATATTGGAGATGTTTGCACAACAATATGAACGTCATTAATGCCACTGAATTGCAGTTAAAAATAGTTAAAATTGCAAATTTTACGTTATGTATATTTACCATAACAAAAAAAACTAAAGAAAATAAAGAGTGAGTGCTGAGAACAGTGAAGGGTCAAGAGGGTGGTGGTGAAAGCCAGCAGGGGAGGCCTGGGGGCGGAGTGGGACCTCCACTCTTCTGAGTTCTCTGCCTCAGCACAGTGGCTGGGGGGATGGAGGTGGCAGGAGGGAGGAGGGAGGAAAGAATGCTCTCCACGCCTCCTCCGCATCCTCTGCTTCCCCCATCGTCCATCGCTGAGCCTTAATCCTCACTGCGTTAGTTGCCTATGGCTGCTGTAACTGATTATCATAAACTCACGTGGCTTAAAATGACACACATTTATGCTCTTACAGTTCTGGAGGCCAGCAGTCTAGAATGGATGGGCAGGGCTGGTTCCTTCTTGAGGCTCTTGGGGAAAATCTGTTTTCCTGCCACTTCCAGCTTCTAGAGGCACCTGGCCCTAGAGGCATTCCTTGGCTCCTGGCCCCTTCCTCCATCTTCGAAGCCAGCAGTGTAGCATCTTCCAATCTCTGCCTCTGACGTCTGCTTCCATCCTCATATTTCCTTCGCTTTCTCTGACTTTCCTGCCTCCCTCTTCTAAGGACCCTTGTGGCTACGTTGGGCCCACTTGGATAACCCAGGATCCTCTCTCCAACTCAAGATCTGTAACTTACATCTGCAAAGTCCCTTTTGCCATGGAAGGCCACAGATTCACAGGCTCTGAGGATCAGGACGTGGACATCTTTGGGGACCTTTATTCTGCCTACGGCACTCATCCTCTCCCTCCATTCGAGCTTGTCTTTCTTGTCATGAAAAGTCCCTGCCTCGGTTTGTAATTTTCAGACCTCTGAAACCCCTATGCCTGCTGCTGGTGCCTCAGCTGGGACCCCTGTGCTAGGAGACAGAAGCTACTTGTGTTTGCTGAAGGGTTCCTTGCTCCCTGGCCCTCCATCTCACCCAATACAGAATCGTGGCACATGCGGATCTGAAATTCCAGGTTGGATCACCCACCAGACGCGTTTCTCCAGGCAAACATTGTGAGAGGAGCGGACGAGGCTCTATACTGCTATTGCTATGTCCTCGGGGAGAGTGTGGGTACGAGGAGATTTTGTCAGCTGGCCTGGAACAGCCCACCATTTTAGGACATTAATTTCATGGAAAAATACGTTTCGTGTTCCAAGCAAATCACTGACAAAATACAGTGTTGGAAGCCGGCCTGGGTTTGTAAGAACGCTCTGCTGACATTTAGAATCATACATCCAAGCATTTGAAGAAATAAATAAAATAACCAAGCAAATATGAAATGTATAAAGAAGATGGTGGAAAGTTAAAGTGGGCAGGAGAATCCTGCAGAAACCTAACATCCATTTAGAGAAGCAGTTTGTGCAGTCAAGACAAACAAACAAACGATTCAGCCCCGCAAATTATTTAATGAACCAGACGCTTCTCCGACTGGCCTGCTCCTGTCTTTGTCACCCCATGTAATCCGAGAAGTCAAGCTTTCGAGTCAACTGTAGGTCATCCCTTCTCACAGCAGCTCACCTCTAACTGTGCTCTACTCTCACTAATAGGGTTTTATTTTGTTAGGATTTTCTTTTTTTTCGTTCTTTCTTTTTTTAAATTTTTTTGAGGATGATTAGCCCTGAGCTAACATCTGCTGCTGATCCTCCTCTTTTTGCTGAGGAAAACTGGCCCTGAGCTAACATCAGTGCCCATCTTCCTCTGCTTTATATGTGGGACGCCTGCCACAGCATGGCTTGCCAAGCAGAGTGTAGGTCACACTTGGGATCCTAAACCTGCGAACCCCGGGCCGCCGAAGTGGAAGGTGCGAACTTAACCACTGCCCCACCAGGCTGGCCCACTCACTAGCAGAGTTTTAAGCGCAAACATTTATTTTCTAGCTGTCCTCTGTTCCTTTCTAGGAGATTTGCTTCTCCCTGGGGCTGACGTCTCTGTATTCTGGATCTGCCAGCTCAAAACCATATGTTCTCTGCTAGGTCTGCTCTGTGCAATCAGGCAGCCTCTTGCATCCCAGACATTCTGACACCTTTTCCATCCATTGTCAAAACTTACCTGCTCCGTGTCCTTTGCTAGTGGACTAAAAGAATCAGTGTCACACGGTCCATCTAGGCAGAAGACAGAAGGTTCCTCAAACCAAGTAATTTGAGGAGAGTTTCATAAAAATCCCTTTCTGGGTTGAGGCAGTTCCTCTGGCCTCAGCCCTATTGATGTCCTGGGCTGGCTCCTTCTTTGTGGTGGGGGCCATCCTGCACCTTGTGAGATATTTAGCAGTGTCCCTAGATAGATTTGGGACTCTAGAGCCAACTGGTGACCTTTAAGTTGTAAGGACCTACAAGAAATTGTTTGCTGTCTCCATGGGTAGGGCCAGCCTTGGGCAGCAAGATGTTTTCCATGAGCTTGAAGTCATCCAATGAGCACAGGAGAAAACACACAGCATCACTGTTGGCATGTTATGGGCTGAATTGTATGTTCCCCAAAGCCATGCTGAAGTCCCAGTCTCTAGTGCCTGTGGTCGCTCCCTTCTTTGGCAATAGGATCTTTGCAGATGTAATCAAGTTAAGATGATCTCCTATTGGCTCAGGGTGGGCTCTAATCCAATATGGCTTGTGTCCTTATAAGGAAAGGAGAAGACACACAGAGACAGACGTGCACAGAGAGAAGATAACGTGGGACACTCAGGGATAAAGAAGACGGTGTGATGACAGAGATCAGAGCGATGCATCTACAAGCTGAGCGACACGGAGGACGGCTGGCAACACCAGGAGCCATGGAAAGGCATGGAATGGATTCGCCCCTCAAACCCTCAGAGGGAGCACGGCTCTGCAGGATGCCTTGATTTCGGATTTCTGGCCTCCAGAACTGGGAGAGAACAGATTCCTGTTGTGAGAAGTCAGCCACTTTGCGGTACCAGTTACGGCAGCCCTGGGAGACAGATACAACAACATCCCTCCCCTGCTTTTATGGACTGTGCTGAATGTGCTCGTACAAATATCCTTGGAACATTCTTACTGGTCTCATTCTCCTGTAAGCCATGAACATCAAGACATAAACTCATTGGCCTGGTCTCACGGCAGAAGCATAGGAAGCTGGGGACCTGGGCTCCAGAGCCTGCAGGTCTCTTAGAGTCAGGCTGCCTTGGGGAGTCCCTTCAACTTCAGTAGGTCTTACCTTCCTGACCTGAAGGATGGGTCTGATAAGACTTCGCAAGTGTCCTCGCAGCCTGAATGCGAGCCCGTCTGGCCATTTGAGCCTCCTCCTGCTGCTTGTGTCACCCTAACTCAGTCCTCGCACTGCAGAGACAGCACCTCCACCTTAATACTGTTGGGGAACAGGAGGAGGCTGGGAGAGGAGGCTCGGGTGGGCAAGAGGGCCTGGGACGTGGAGGGCAGGTGCCAACCTTGGGACACGGGTTTATTTCTGCATCCGTGCAGCCACCTTGCCAGGGAAGCTTCTTCCCCAGGTGCTGGGCTGCCCCAAGGATGACAGCTGAGTGACATGGCTCCTGGCCGCCAAGATCGTCCCCTCTGGATAGGGGAGAGGGGGCCTCCAGTCACGCCATTTGCCTACCTTAGTCTAGGCCTCAACTGTTTACTGGATGCCAAGGTGAGTTAAGTCACAGCTGTCCAGATGCAGTGCAGTACGCAACCAGAAATGAAAGTTTTCATCTCTCGTTGGAACGTGTTCATTCCGTGCACTCTGAGGTTACTGACGGGATGGCTCCTGCTTGTCTGTGCTCATTCAAAAAGGGTGGGTCAGGAATAAGGATAAAATGACAGCGAGTCAGATTATTTGGGAGGTTGCTATGAATTCATGGAAAAGTTCTGAGTTTAAAATATTTTAAAACAATTACTCTTAACGAACATATGTTCTTTAAGAACATATAATAATCCAGTTTAATAAATTGGCATCTTAAAGATGTCCTTGGAGGGCTGGCTTTAATGAACAAATGAGAATAATTCAAAATTAGTGTGGCACTTTTTTGGGAGCTTGGGGGGAAAACCAGGGAAATGAGGTACTAATTACCATGCTAGAACCCAGGAATAAAACTGGAATATCCAATGTCACATTTTTGGATGCATGCTAAAGATATCAGCACCACAATAAGGGAAAACCCAATTTCTAGTTATTTAATATTTATTAAATGCATGAAAAATAATTTATTGTTTTGGTTAGGAGGAGAATCAAGAAGAATCTGTGCCAATTAATTTTTCAGAGCTGTGTTCTAATAGACTTTTGAAAACACTTGTCTTGAATTCGTTAATTATTCCTAAATAGTTATTGAAAATTCATATTAAAACTCAAAAGCCACATCCTTATATTTATTTATTTCCTAACAATTAATTCAAAGGTAATCGCAATGTCACCAGCATGTGGATTCCTCATTACTCATGTCCACTTTGGAAATTTCCAGTTCTTTTTCTCAGACTAGAATATAAATCTCTGGCCCTTCACTGTCTCCGGAAATGGGAGGCTTTATCTCGAATGTCTCTGTTTCCAATTTTGGAATATTTATTTATCCTGTCAATGCTATCTTTAGGAAATTCACAGCAGGGTTTTACTCGTTGATTCAGAAAACCTTTTTTCTCCTTTTTAGCAGTCTCTCCACCCAGGGTTAGTGGTTACGTAAAGGATCCGGCATCTCAGAACTGCTGACTCGCAAGAAGGTGTTTACCCATTCCCGGGTCCGTGTGGGCTGCAGGAGGCTCTGGGGACGAGACGACGGGGCCAACGCAAATGTAACAACAAAGCGAAAAAATAAGAGGCTGCTAGTATTACCCAAGGATGTGGTAGCTAAAGTGACAGTCTTGAAAAGCACAGATCAGCTATGATTACATAGATGAAACAGCATGCGCTGTTTACATACATGGAAACGGTCATCAAAGGTCCAGGCCGTGAAAAGTCGATTTATCTAGTCCCCGCGATGTTTACGCCATTAAAATGATGAGCCAGCCTTTTCTTCATGGAGTGAAGGATCACTCTCGCCCAGCTTCTGTCAAAATCATCATGTAATGCAAATCAGTGGAGTCCAAATTCACTAGATCTTATTAATTATGAGCTTGCTGATTCCTAGCAAGACACAGACAAGGGATTTGAAATTCAACAACATGTTGGAAACCCTGGAAGCAGGAAAGTCGAATACAGCAGAACGGATGAAGCAGAATAAAGGTTCAAAGTTGAAAACAGTATGGACTAAAATTTACCTGGAATGTCACTAAGTGGGAGTTTCATGTTCAAAGGTATCACTGGACAGTTAGCGATGGCCTGCCGTCTTTGCTGGCTCTCCCGCGGGTCCTGGCAGGGCGAGGGTGAACGGCACAACTAGACTCAGGCTGCAGCGGGAGAGTCGGGGGGCAGTCGGTCTGGGGTTTAGTTTCTGGTCAGGATGGAAACCCCAGGGAGCAGGCAGAACTCAGAACTTGCTCTGAGCTCAGGTTCGGCTCTCGATTTAAACTCACGGTGCAAAATTCAGTTCACACCCACACCCTTTATTTTCAGAGAAGACCACTTCATAGTGAAACACCCAAACCTTTCCAGCTCTCTGCCTAATTGTGCAGGAATCCCCCGGAGGCGGGGAGCCGCCTCTAGGTTGAGGGTATGGAGTTTGGAGCCACTGCCCAGGGACACACCCCAGCTACACACTGACCCCCGCTGGGCCTCAGTGTTCTCATCTGTAAAGTGGGGATGGAAACAGCACCTCCTTCAGGGGTTGTTAGCATGAAATGAGGTCATATTTGCAGGAGGGTCTAGAACAGTGGCAGGCTGACAGGGAACGCTGTGTAGATGTTTGACAAACGAATTAGGAGGCATGCTCTTGTCTGTTGTTTTAAGATGACAAATACAGGTGAGGAGTCTTTTGCCACCTAAGTGAGTGTAAAGGGATTATATTCTATTTAAGCATGATGAGGCCCTCTGGGTCTTGTCTGTCATGGGGACTGGGGGAGGAGCAAGGAGGATGAAGAGGGGAGAGGGAGCAGAGAAAGAGAGGGAGGGATGGAGGGGGATGGAGGGGTGGAGGGAAAGAGGGAGGGAGGAGA
Source organism: Equus quagga (assembly GCF_021613505.1). Lineage (NCBI taxonomy): Eukaryota > Metazoa > Chordata > Mammalia > Perissodactyla > Equidae > Equus > Equus quagga. Next base: position 116,583,456 of record NC_060276.1, read on the forward strand.
GAGGGAAGGAGGAGGAAGGGAGAGAGAGCACATGAGCAGCGGCAGGCCTGAGTGCTTGATGTCCCAACACAGGAAGGAGACGGACCCCTGTCCAGCGCTCCTTCCTCCCTGCCCTCTGCCCCTGCATCCCTCTCGAAGCCTGAGATCCAGTGGGGCAGGGTCTGCCCCTGCGGGCTGTACATCCAGTTTCCTTTCTCCTTGTTACTCAATAAGGCCCGAAGAGTCACTCCTTCCAGGAATTACTGGTTCTTTCACAGGAAATGTTGAAAACCTGAAGAATCTTCCATGATTCCAAGAGCACACTTGGAATTGCGGGCCATTCGGAGGGGCAGGAGAAATCCCAGAGCAGCGACATGGCGCGGTGTGTGAGGGCAACCTGCCAGGAAGGTCGGCCAGGCTCTAGCTGCAAAGACCCTCTTCTCCACCAAATACTTGAGCACCGGGGGTCTCATAAGCTTAGATGCGACTAGGTGTATAGGGATCCAGAAGACCCGTGGCAGCAGGCAGCCATGGGCCACGTAGACCAGTAGGATCCACAGTCCCAGAGAAGGACTCCAACAATGATGGCATAAGACAAATGATTCTGGAAGGATTCTGGAGGGACACGGAGCAGAGCCCAGAGAAGAATTAAAGACGCCAACAAGGACCATTGTGCAGATGAAGGAAAAACATAGAGTTACACAGCCAAACAGCAGCCACCAGCCCACGTGGCTATTGAGCACTGGACATATGACAGGTCTGAATTGAGGTGGGCTGTGAGTGTGAGATACACGCCTGACTTCAAAGACTTAGTCAAGGCAAAACATCTCATCGATCAATTTTGTATTAATTACAGGTTGAAATGATTACATTTTTGATATACTGGATTAAATAAAATATATTCTTAAAATTAATTTCACTTTTTTTTTTGGTGAGGAAGATTCACCTGAACTAACATCTGTTGCCAATCTTCCTCTTTTTTTGCTTGAGGAAGATTGTTCCTGAGCTAACATCTGTGCCAATCTTCCTCTATTTTGTATGTGGGACACCGCCACAGCATGGCTGACGAGTGGTGTAGGGCCACGCCTGGGATCTGAATCTGCAAACCTGGGCCACCCAAGTGGAGCGCACCAAGCTTAACTACTACGTCAGGGGGCCGGATCCCAATTTCACTTTTTACCTTTTAACTTTCGGCTATTAGAAAATCAACTTTGGGGCTCGAGTTCTATTTCTAGTGGGCAGTGCCAGGCTGAAAGTCCCCGTAGAGGAAAACAGGCCACCTTCAAGGAGTGAGAGTTCAAAGGCAGGCGGTCCTCAGGGGGCAGTACCGGAGGGAGAGGGGAGAGATGTGGACATCCTGAGAAGATTCCAATGCAGACAGCTCTCTCTCAGGCAGAGCAAAGAGAGCAGAATGGACAAGCTCTTCGCCACGCAAGGACGAACAACATATACCTTGCAGGCGTGCTCTCTCCAGAAGCACACATACTGGAGACTGTGTTTCAGAAGCACAAAATAGTAGGCTGCCAACAGAGGAAGACGAGGAAACCTGGAAACAAGAGCCAGCACAGGAGGGAGGTTGGGCTATTTTAGGACAGTAGCTGTGTGCTGGGTTTCAAGAGCGAACTCGTGCATTTCCAGAGCAGGGGGGTTCAGGGCTGGCAGGCCGTGGTCTCTGGGTGGGGAAAGTGGGGGGAGTTAGGTTACTTAATGAGCACTTGGGGGAAGCATCAATAGGCATTGGAAAGCACTTGGAAAACATTGGCATACATCCCTAGAAAACTAAACAATGGCATGAGACAGGCATTGATTCCAGAAAATATTCAGAGTTCTGTAAGAAGGGAAAAGCAATCATAGCTTGCCACTTGGATCAGCAGAGAACGTATGAAGCCATAATAATACAGAGACTGTGTCTAAACAAAACTAAGTCAATGGGATGGGAGAGTCCAACTAGGGTAGCTAGCCAGCAAAATCCTTAGGTACCATAATAGAAGTTGAGGAAATGATTAAAATTAATAAATCAAGAAATACAGGTACGTGCATATTATTTAGACATATGGAGGTAAATTCTAGAAGAAACAGGTAAGAGTGGAAAGTTGTTTTGGGAGTGAGTGGGATGGAGGTGAGAGATGGAGCAGGCATCAATAGCTAGCGCTTTTTAGTTTAGTTATGTGCGTGCTTTAGTTTGATTTTCGCCAGGTGAGCTTCCTTGTGTGAAATAAAATTTCACCAGAATTTGAGTCTTTATCGTCTGTTTTTCCTTGTACAACATAAAGAAGCAAGTTTCAAAAATATGCTACCCTTGCAAACTAATTTCCCAAGTCAGTGGTTTAATGACATCCTGTGAGTCACCTTCAGCCCTCCACTCACTCCCATCCTCTTGGCTCCGAGGCTGATGCCAGGGGTCCGCCCCTCACCACCCGCCCAGCCAGCAAGTTTTGCCGTTCCGTTCCCTCGGCTGGCGGGCTGGCTGCGGTGGCGCCCCACTCAAATCCTGTCGCCGACTTCCTCTCAGAATCTTTCCTCCTCCTGTCTTTGCCCAGCTATTTAGGTCACCGTAGATGATTTCAGAGACAGAGGATGAGACACTAATGCAGACTTGGGATAGCATTTGTTAAAAATAAAATTTTGGCATGCATATTTTACAAGGAATCAGTTTGGATCTGAAAATACACACGGAGATGACGAGGACACGCGAGGGGACCTCTTTTCTCTCCTAGTACTTCATCAACTCAAGGAAACTTGTTTTTCGAGGCAGCTGTTTCTCTGCCTAATTGCATCATTTTTTTCCCCAGCTATATTTTCAGAGAAAGCTTTCTCACATCTTGGATTTCAACTAATAGTATTTACCACATATTCACCAGGGAAAAAAAATCCATCTTTTCTAAATAGATGTGAGCACATGTCAAAACCAAAATTCTGACAATCTGGTAGGTTTTTAGAATCACCGTTTTTTAATGGCTCAAATTAAAGTCTCTTATTGATAGTTTCTCTCTCGCTTTCTTTCTCATTTGCAAGCTTATGTAGCCTTGCACAATTAACCCTAACCCTGGAGGTGGTCACTGCAGAACCGGAGATGCCCAAGGAAATAAATGATACAATAATTGGAAAAATGACAACAAGTGGTAAGGAATCGTGGGCACCATTTTGAAAAAGTGGAGTGTAGGTGGCTATTACCATGGGAGGAAGAAGCAATTGCTTAATAAATGCAAAGCCTTCAAAAATGAAAGTCTTGCCTGGCAAACATTTGTTTTGTGTGAGCCACTGATTGAACTCACTTGAAAGTGAATTAGAAGCATCCTAAGCAAGTGAAGTGCTCAGAACGGGCCCGTGAATGAAGCTAGGCAGCCACCCTTTGCTGCAGAGGTGCCATTTTGAAAGAGGACCTTCTTGTCCTGCTCACCCGTGGAATGCCTTTGCTGATGAATAGAACCTCGTTATCAAGAGTCTTCCTTAACTTTTACTTTTATTTAGCAATATCATAAAACTGTTTCCTGCCCATTAGAATAAGGGTTGTTGATGGCTCCTTATCAGTGCACATGAATTGCTTCGTTCTTCGCAATGGCTGCTACGTATGGTTCAACCCAGTCAGTTTCTTATTGGTAGACATCTCAGTTATTTCCTGGCTTTTGTTATGCAAACAACACTGTAATAAAAGTCCCATATCTCAATTTGCACATTGGTAGCACTGCAGGAGAGTTCTGGATTGTTGGTTAAGAAAGTTTAAAACTTTCATAGATATTGTCAAATATGTTTCCTGATTTAAGTCCTTGACATTTATCTTCCCCTTGGGGACTTTTCACTAATTACTGTTGCCACCTAAAGAATATTGGCCTAAGGAATATTCTGGCCAACAATGGATGCACAGACCCTTCTCGAATACCCCATAGCGTGGCTGAGATGGGTTGATATGTTGAAGCCAGACTTCATTAAAGGGAAGCAAAGAGAGAGGAAATGCATGCAACAGGAAAATCTTGCTCACACTCCATAGCTCTCTCTCCCCATCCACATCAGCTCTTGGCTTGTTTCCAGGTGGTAGATACCATCTTAATAGTCACCATCCATGAGCCACACCTGTTACTGTTTCAAAAAACATTGACTAGCATTCCCCTGGGCCAGGCACTGTATCATTTGTGTCATCGCATAATTTTTGTATCAATGATTTCCTTATCATTTAGGATGTTTTTGAGTACCAGTAACAGAAATCCCAATTCAAACTGGCTTAATCAATGATACTCCCCTAAAATTGGAGTGCTAGGCTGTGGTTTAGGTAAATACAACAGCTCTACCTCTGGAAGCTGAGAGGAAGGTTGGTCTAGGCACTGTCAGTGGTGTCAATCAAGGACCCCGACTCTTTCCATCTCTGCACTCTGCTCTTCTCCATGGCTTGGCTCGTCTTTCAGGCTGGCTCCCCTTATGGTGCCAGATGTCTAAGCAGTTCTGGGTATTGCATCCAGACACTGCCAAGTCCTGAAGCAGAAGAGGGATCATTTCTTTGCCTAGTTCCTTCTTAAGAGAGGTGACTTTTCCCAGAAGCCCCTTAGCCAACCTGCCTTCCCTACTTCATGGTCAGAAGTGGATCATGTGCACCCTTTTAAGTCAATCTTAGACAAGGAAATGGGGCCACTCTGACTGACCTGGACCAACCAGGGTTTACCTTTGAGCCCGGGGTGGGGTTGGCATCTTTTGACTCATGATGAGAAGGGGGATCCCTGAGTGCAGTCAGGATCCTGCTAGCAAGGAAGAAGATGTTGTGGGGGGAGATGGAAGCTAGGGGCCTGCAATAGGGTCTTCTGCAGTTAAACATAGATCAGCTAATTTCATCCTCCCAATAATCCCATGAGGAAGGTGTGTTCATTTCCTAGAGCTGTTGTTGCAAAGTGCCACAAACCAGGTGGCTTAAAACAATAGGAATTCATTCTCCGCCAGTTCTGAAGGCCAGAAGTCCAAGATCAAGGTGTCAGCAGAGCCTCGGTCTAGGGGCGAATTCTTTCTTGCCTCTTCCTATCTTCTGGTGGCTCCTGGCATTCCTTGCCTTGTGGCAGCAGAGCTCCAGTCTGTCTCCATTTTCCCATGGCCTTCTGCCTGTGGGTGTGACTCCTCCATCTCTGTGTCCAAATTTCCCTCTTTTTATAAGAACAGCAGCCAGTGGATTAGGGCCCACACTACTCCAGTATGACCTGTCTTTACTTGATTCCATCTGCAAAGACACTATTTCCAAATAAAGTCACATTCACAGGTATCAGGGGTTACGACTTGAATATCTCTTTCGGGGAGGGGGGCGCAATTTAATCCTATACTGAAGGTCTTATTTTAATCCCTGATTCACCATTAGGAAGTTCTAGGGAGAGAGCCTGAATAGCTAGTAAGTGGTGGTGATGCTTTTGAGCCCAGGCAGTTTGATTGCTGAGTTCTGTGCTCATCATCATTTTGCATCCTGATACAATGAAGGATAGAGGAATACAGAACAGTGTGCTTATCATATTTTTGTAGCTGTCAAATGACTGTATACAAATAAGCATTTAAGAATGCATTCTGAAAATATTTTTCGAACATCTACTACGTTATAGGAATTTTCTAGTCGGTGAGGTGGCAGAAGTCAACAGGGTCCTTGCTCTCTGCATTCGAGGGAGAGAATGAGGTAGTGCCTTTTCAGCACTTAAAACGGGGCCTCAGTATGTTTATGCCCGTTTGGGTGGGGAAATGGAGAATGTGGTGAGCGCTGCTGCTCCCATGCCCTGTCCCAGTGGCCCTTGCCAGACCTGGGGGGGGGTGGGGGCGGGGTGGATGCACACAGCTCTCACACGAGGCCGGACTGGTCTCCCTGCCTCCAGGAGCGTCGGACATAATATCTCCTTCTGGCAAGAAGCAAGTCATTGAAAACATGCTCTCCTGCTCAGCACTGTTTTTCCCCTGGAGCATCACAATCATGGCTAAATCTCTACTGTGGGCAGTGAAAACCAACAACGCCATCAGAACGTGGGGTAAAATTAACCTCGTGGGTAGGACCTGCATTTTTTACCTACTCATCATAAAACAAGAGTTGGTTTCAAAACAACCCAAGCAAATGTGACTACAGGACGTGAGGGGGGTCTGGGGACAGCGAGCCCAGTTCTTTGGCCAGTCTTAACAGATGTCATATTCCCAGGCCACAGGTCTCAGATCCGAGCCCAAGATGGAGAAATTGGAAAGGAAACACTGCTCTCTATCCAAATGTCGTTTTTCTTGAGAGATGCTTGGTTTCAGCAGGCACAGCACAGGAATCCCGTGGGACCCCACCGTGCATTATCCACATCTACCCAGGAGTTCTTGCTCACGTGAGCCCTGCCCAATGAAAACTCACATTGTTTTCTAGACTTCTTTGGCCTTGACAAATATCTCTTAGAAGTTCTTTATTTATTTTTCTTTGGCTTTCTTAAAGCAAGATTTTGAACCAACCACCTGTTTCCAGAGAATGTTTTTTACCCCCTCCCAGCCCCATAGGAAAAGCTTATTTCTAATCGAGATCTCTGGTATAAACTAAAGGAATTGACCAGTGCTCTGCCAGTGAAGCCAGGGTGTTCCACGACTTTGGGGGCTAATGGCAGGTCTCCCAGGAACCCAAATAATCGTGCAAAAATGGTTTTCTTTGGAGCTGGAGTAAGGGGACAAAAATAAAATCATTCCAAGCGTGTTGATTTCCTGGTGTTGATAATGTGCTACAGCTTTATGTAAGATGCTACTGTTGGGCAAAAATGGGTGATGGGAACAAGAGACTTCTCTGCCTTCTTTTTGCAGCTTCTTGTGAATCTATAATTATTTCAAAATACAAAGTTAAGAAAATTTTGGTGGAAAGATATTGGCTCCTAGGAAAGCCTCAGTGAGGTCTGTTCGTTAGTTCATTCATGTGCCCAGCAAACAGCTCACCCTGGAATGGATCTCATGTTCTGCCCCTTCAGCTTGCTAGCAGGCAAGGGCAGGTAATATTAAGCAAAGCAAGTGCCTAAAGTACCTTTGTCTAAACATCACATCTTTCCTAAGTGTCCATTATTACAGAGGAAAACAAAAGCCAAACACATGATGAAGGTTTGATTTCTCAGTCTCGGTCTGCTGGCGGGTACCGGCACTTACATTAAGACCTTTTTTACATTTTACGTCTACACCCTTTCTCTTTGGAAGCCTGTAGTCCACTTTAGGGTCACGGTGCCCCACTCTCCATGCCTATAGCAGCCTCTTTGGCTCATCCATTCCCAGGCCCAACCAGCATCAGCAAGCTCAGACTCCGGCTTTATTGCATCTGAATTCTGAAGTGACAGTGTGGCTTGCTTCTTTCTCTGTGACTGTATGGCCAGAGATACATCTTGGGAACTCTCATTGAATAATTAATTTTTAGTTTTAAATAATTCAGTAGTCCTGGCCTGCATAATTGCTGGGGACCAAAGAATTAATTAGTTGGATGGCTTTTCTTTCTTCTCCTTTGCTTGGAGGGAAGCTAGGCATTACTGAGTGGAACATAACGGAGCAGCCTCTAACCCGGCCATTATCTCACCCACATCTGAGCACATAATGGCAAAAGGAGAGTAATGATCATGATTCTGCTGTGGCGGAACAGAGATTGGGTTCTCAACTCTGTCCCACAAGTCCTTCCTTGACATCACTCCTGGATTATTTTTGGCGGTGAGGGCCAGGCCAACTATAGATAAATAAAATCAAAACATGATTCCAAATCCTCAGTTTAGAACAGAGGTTGGCAAACTATAGCACACCAGTCAAATGCGGCCCACTGTCTGTTTTTGTAAATAAAGTTTTATTGGCACACACCTGTGCCCATTCATGAACGTATTATCTCTGGCTGATCTCAGCTACAATGGCAGAGCTGAGTAGTTATGGCAGAGACCGTATGGAGAGCAAAATCCAAAATATTTATTCTCTGGCACTTGACAGAAAAAGTTTGTTGACCTCTGGTTTAGCAGGCCATTTAAGCCATCTGTCTCAGCTCAATTTAAAACAGCTTTGCTAGGGCTGTCAACACTGTGGAAGCTCATGGTTGAATAGGGCTTCTTCTCACCGTTCTTGCGATCTTAGGGACGGGAGTGAGGGAGGAGAAATAGAGACAAGAAGCAAAAGCCCAGATAATCCCTAGCCAGGCTCTGGGCTTTTGAATATTTGGGAGGAGGACCTGTTGAGCAGAAATCAACTTCTCCATCTCAGTCGGATCTCACCTGTCTTCTGCCCAGTCCAGCCAAGTGTGATGAATGTGAGCTCTGGAATCAGAAGTAGGTTCAAACCCTCACCCGGCTCTTATTGGTTGTGTTGTGTCTGAACCTCTCTGTTTCCTCAGCCGATGAAAGGCAATAATTCTCCCTTCTGGGCTGAGTTCTCGGAAGGGCATATACTCTCACTGATGTAAAGCACTCATCACGATGCCTGGCGTGTAGTAAACAGCAGGGCGCTTATGTTGATTTTGTCATTATAATGACTGTTTCCCCAAGATAAATTTTCTTTTGATGATGAACTTATCAGATAAACTGGAACTTTCTCTGAATTTATAGTTTGAACCAGAAATTATAATCCTAAACATTTGTAGAGCTGGGAAAGCTCAGTTTGTGTCAACATGGCCCTAGAGATGGACAGGGTGTCCGAAGGGTAGTCTAGCTTTTCGGACTGGTTGATAATCTGTTTCTCCATAGGGACTTGGGCCCTATCTCTGTCAGAGAAAGCCAGAGTGCTATGGGATAAACAGAGCTATGTATAAAATGGAAATATTTACAATGTAAAATCTATACTGCCCAATAGTCAGCCACGCTCTTGCAGGTTTAAAGATGGAGAAGAGAAATGTGAAAAGAGCAAAATCATTTCTGAAATGTTTTTGCCCCCGACTACCTTGTGGCCCAAACCAGAGATCTGTGCTTCATTCTTGACTGCTCTGCCTTCCTCATCCCCAGACACCCGATCGCCAAGCCCTGACTTCTTCCAAACGCAACCTCCATCTATTATTTTCCTTCCATCGCTCCCTACTCCTCCACTGTCATGTTTCTCCTCAATTAAATGGTCTCACCTGGTGTCCCTGACTCCATATTGTCTCCTCCAATTCACAGTCTTGTCTCCTCCAATTCCTGAAGCAAATCCCATGGTGTCATGTTCCCTTTTAGACAAATTGTGGTAAAATGTACACAACATGAAATTGACTGTTAGTGACATTTAATACATTCACAATGTTGTGCAACCATCAACTATTTCCAGAAAATGTCCATTACCCCAAAAGGAAACCTCGTACCCATTAAGCAATATCTCCCCATTCCTTTCAACCCTCAGGCCCTGGCAAACCCTTTCCTGCTTTCTGTTCCTATGGATTTGCTGAATCTGGATAAATGGAATCACTCAATATGCATTTGTGTCTGGCTTCTTTCACTTAGCATAATATTTTCAAGGTTCATCTGCATTGTATCCGCATGTATCGATACTGCGTTCCCTTTTATGCCAGAATAATATTCCATTATAATACCACATTTTATTTATCCATTCATCTGTTGATGGACATTCGGGTTGTTTGCAATTTTGGAGTTTTGTAAATAGTGCTGCTGTGAACATTTATGTACACATATTTGATTGAGCACCTATGTTCAGTTCTTTGGGGTACATACCCAGGAGTGGAATTGCTGGGTTGTACGATAATTCTATGTTTAACTTACTGAGGAACCATCAAACTGTTTTCCATTGCAGCTGTACCATTTTACATGCCCACTCACAATCCTTCAAAAATCCAGAAAATGGCTTCCCATTGCCTGCTGAGTAATGTCTCTATTTTTAACACGGCTGACAAGATCTTCAAGATGTGGCTCCTGCCTCTGTCTTCTGCTCCAGATCTGGCAGCCTTTGCTCACCATGCTCTCTCTCACCAGGCTCTTTCATTCGGCCTATGTGCTCCTCTCTTCGCCTGGAACCCTCATGTCTTTTCAGCTGTGTAAGCCACTCCCCCTCCCAGGCTTTCTCTATGAAGGCCTCCAGGCCCAGATGGGCGCCTCTCACGTGCCTTCTTATCATGGCCCTCACTGTGCGGTCCTGGATGTTTCTGATCATCTGGTTTCACCTACTAAATTGTAAGCCCCACGAAAGCGGGGGCAATATCTGCCCCATTTGTGACTTTATACTCAATTCTCAGCATGAGGTTGGGGCTTAGGAAATATTGGAATGAATTAAATTGCCAGGCGCAGCCATCACCTTATGACTAACTCAAGACCATTAAAGATGGTGAAGGGGCTCGACACATGTAATCCTGGGTATCAGTGGCTCGTTTCCGGTCTTCCCTTGCCCCCTAACCCCACATTCCCCTTTCTGTTTACTCATTGTTATCACATGTCCCAATGGTTCTTAGTCTTATGATGGGGTACTTAGAAGCCATGCTTTACCAAGATAAGCTTCCCTGGTTTGAAACATAACTATTTAAAAATGTAATGTTGTTCGATGGGTACTTGTGTTAAGACCTAGATTTCTATTGCTTCTGACTTATTTTTTTCCACAGCGTTGAATGGATCACCTCCATAATGAGAGTTAGTTACCCAGAATCACTATTGTTGAGTGAAACGAGTGTAGTTCAACATGTGCACGCAAAGGGAACCTTTAAGAAGAAGTTATTTAGGCCACCGTGAAATTCCAGCATACATGCACTAGAACGGCTGACGTTATTGGCCATGTGGAAGGAGGGCAAGGAAGTGGAACCGCCCGAATTCTCAGACAGTGCTGTGGGAATTCAAACAGTGCAACCGCTTTGGAAAACAGTTTGGTGGTTTGTTAAGAAGTTTAGCACATATCAATCCTACGTCCAGCAATTTTACCCTTAGGTAATTACCTAAGAGAAATTAAAATATAGGATAATGGCTAAATAAGCAGTGGCACAGTCGTAGAATGGAATGCTACTCAGCACTGAAAAGGAATGAACTATTGATCATGCAATATGCACAAAGATGAGCTTCCAGAACATGATGCTGAGTGAAGAAAGTCAGTCAAGAAAGAGTATATACTATATGATTTACGAAATTCTGGGAAAGACAAATCTAATTTTTAGTGACAGAAGGCAGATCAGTGGTTGCTTCCAGATAGAGGATGGGCCAGGAAGAGGCCCGAGGGAATTGTCTGAATGATGGAAATGTTCTATGTTTTGATAGGGGTTTGGGTTACATGATTGTATGTGTCATCAAAAGTGATTAAACTGTACATTTAGACTTATGTGTTTCACTGTATGTAAATTAAACTTCAGTTTTAAAAATGTGAAATCAAAGCCATCTTGCTGCTTCTAAATAAAAAGATGATTTACATAAATACCTGGTTTCTTATTGTTAGATCTATGCAATAATGTAATCCCACAGGGTCTGTAACCACATTTTTAAGTGATGATATTTGGTAGTATTTCTTGCTTTTGACTCTATGATCATTTAATTTTTAAAAAAATTATTTTTAAGGCTTACATTCTTTTCATCATTGAAGATGTTGCTGTTTTTGAGTAGTTGGGGAATAATTTTCAGACCACCATTCTTGCATGCTCATTAGAGTGAAAAAAAAATTAGAACCCTTTAAAGTGTTTGTATCAGTTAGCTTTTGCTGCTTTGACAAATAGCTCCAAAATTGAATGGCTTAAAACAACCACCATTTATTTAGCTCAGGGTTCTTGGGCCAGCAACTGGGGCTGGGTGCAGACAGGTGATTTTTCTGATCTTGGTGGCAGTTAGCAGTACATTAGCAGTTACTTTCTCCCTTGTACAGACTGAGTTAGCCAAGTGGGCCAGCAGCTTTCAATCGGGCAGCTGTAATGCCCGATTAAAAGCCAAGGTTGTGGGTTGTCAATTTCGAGAGGGATGCAAACTGCGTTAGGATCCCAAACAGGTGTGGCTGAAAGGCAGAAACAGGAAGTCAGTTTCGCTGTCCCCCTCAACCCCGCACTTACTGCCTTGAAAAGAGATCCCTCCTCAATTTGGCTTCTTCTGTGAAGTAGGATTGGAAACTCTCTCGACAGTAAAAGCTAGCTGCTTTGTCCTCCTCCGCACTTGTGAGTAGCAGAAAAGCAAGCTTGATAGATTTCTGCAACTATGCAAGAAAACCCCCGTGGAGCTTCACGCCAGGAGCTAACACTGTTGCAGAGAGCACAAGAGGATGCTAAGAACACCAGCTTCCCCTCAGATAGAACAATCCACTATGTATTTTTAGTATGAATATAGATTCGGGGTTGATGATCACTGAACAAAAAAGAATAGAAAGATTTAAATAGCTGAAATGAACCATCAATGCTTATTTCATATTCTAAAAAGTCATAGCAAGAAAGTGTTGTGCTTCCTTCTTAGAAGCGAAATCATCGAGTGCTCAGAAGAAAAGGATGACGAGAAGCAGATTTTTGAAGTATCTTCTTAAATCCAGTTGGTTTGTTTTTATCATTTATCTATTATATGTAATACTGACTTCCCCATCCACTACAATAGAAGCAAATCATGTTTAAAAAAAATCCATCTGAGACTATGAGAGACAGTAAAAGTGTCATTTCAACCTTGTGCATGTGCATTAAGTTTTAATGCTAACAGCTAATAATTCTGACATTCAAATTTCTCTTGCACTTATGTAAAGATATATTTTTTCTGCAGGGGGGCCATCAAATTTTTCTCAGTGATAATTAACTGCAAATGATCTCGGTAAGACGCTTCCTCCAAAAGTCATTTATCCTCTCCAAGGTGGAAGCTTTCACGGACACGTCAGGGATTTGAACATTCCCGCGGCACAGGGGGAAGATGCAGATGCAGGGAATCAGGAAGGAGAAACGAAGATGGTTCTCTCCCTGCCCCACTGGGGATCAATATTTAATCTTTCTGCCTGAGAACTCTGATCCAGCCAGTCACGTAATTGAGACTGGGAGGTGCCAGCCCATGCGTTCCCTTCTCTTGTTGCTCTTTTTTCCACAAAGATATTATTTTCTGAAGGTTCAGATTTGTTTTGTATAGTAATTGATTTACGTTTCACATTACATTTATGAACCAAAGAGAAAAAAATACATTAAGCTTTAATTATATCTAATTTGGTGCCTGTATTTTACTGTCCGGAGTCTCTCTGTGCTTGTCAAAGCTGCACGCTCTTTTTAGACCACAGGTGGCAACTGTCTGTTAACTCCCACAGCCAGGAGCTAAAAGCCCATGGTCTGTCATGCTGCATTGCCGTTACTTTAAAATATCAATTGGTCCAAGTTTTCTTATGCCCAAAGCTGGGCTCTAAGTGAGATAACTGTTGAGATCTGCGTTTTCCCAAAAGCAGCCCCTGAGGCAGGGTTTGAGCAGGCGCAGTTGATGAGTGAGCGAATCCCAGGAGACAGCCGTAGGGGAGTCGGGAAGTGAGACAGGGAAGGGAAGGCCTCGATGAAGGGAGGATCACCAAACTTATGACCACCCAGCAGGGGCAGCTGGAGCCCAATCACGCAGAGGCCTCTGGGAGACAGTGTAGATCATGCACATCAGAGCTCTCCCTGCTCAGGAGCGGGGCAGCTGGGGTATTTATGCACCGACTCCCAAGTGTCACAGGTGGCGCACTGCTTCCAGGAGCCTTGCTCCTTTCTGTGTAAAGAGAGTGGCGAGGAAATGTGGACAGAATCCAACAGCATCAGCTGTAGCACAGCACTACCATGGGGCTCCCACAGAAGCCCTAAAAAAGAAGCATTTTCTTGTGTTTCTTGCAGCACAAAATGGCCAACTGTAGAAGGAAGGGCAAAACTGGAGTATGTTTCTATAAGCAGAAATGAAAAAATGAATATTATGGGCAAGACTGGCTATGCAATTGTAGAGTCCAGTGCAAGAGGCGAATGTGGGGTCTTTGTTCAAAAAGCAGGAAGAAGGTACCAGGATGAGGGTGGGAGAGAGGCTCACCCCCTCCTCCCCTTGACCACATTGCCCACTGAATGTGCCATGGTGCTGCCATCCTGGGATGGGGACGGCCACCAAAGTGTCTTGCCACAGAGCACATGCCTAACTCTGGTCCCTGCTGGGGGTGAGAGGTGCCAGTGCCAGCTGGCACGGTGGGAGCATTGCGGGCGTGGGCAACAAGGAGCAGGAGGCCAGGAGGCACCAAGAGGCAGGAGAGTGGGCAGGTGAGAACCCATCCCGGGGAGTCAAGTGATATTTTTCGAACCATTTAAAAATGTAAACATCACCCATAGCTCATGAGTTGTACAAAAGTAGGCAGTGGGCTGGAACTGGCCCATGGGCTGTATTTTGCTGACCCCTGGCATGAGAGATTCTCAGGTTTGTGGATTTAAGAGTCAAGGAGTCAACAATTTGGGAGCAGCCCCAAGGGCCAGGCAGCCAAGCTGTCATTTCTCTGAGGCAATAATTTAGGCTGTGGATATGTGGGTTCATGCCCCAGCGAGCCACTCAGCTGAAGACTGAGGCCAGCCAAGGACCAGCACTGTGCATTGTTACAGTGCCTAGCCATATCCCTAGCCTCTACCTACCAGATGCCAGTGGCATCTGTCCCCCCCAGTTATGACAAGTAAAAATGTCTCCGGACATTGCCCAATGTCCCCTGTGGGTAAAGTGGCCCCAGGTCGGGGACTAGTGCTCTAGAAGGAAGGGAGAATGGATGTTCAGGGACACATTGCAACACCATCCCTTGCCTGGAGAACAGGTTCTCTTTCCTGTATCTAGGCAAACCCTACTTTCCCATTCAAGGTCAAGCTGTGGTGTTATTTCCAGTTTCGTCAGCAGTGTGGTCTGCACTGAAGCTGTTTTGTGATGTTTTGGCACCGTTTCTGACCTTGTCAGCTCCATGTCGGATGCACCCACTTGGAGAGTCTGTGAACACTTATTCTTCTTTAATAGATTCATTTTCTGTTTAGGCTAGGCAGAGTTAAGTCCTATTGTTTACGACTAAACATCCAGACTGATACAATTGGCCTCATTAAGATTCACCCATGATCCTCTTTTAAGACCTTGGTCTTTTGTTCCTTGGGTTAAGAAGCCAGGCAAATATTCTAGGAATAATTCACAAAGGCAAATTCCCATGCTTGAGACCCATGGGAACATGCTAGTTTCCACATGAGTTTATAGGTTAAATTCTGTCTCCATTATCTTTTTTTTCTCCCCCCTTTTAGGACTAGTTGAGAAAGTTTGTGGAAATCAAATTCCCTCTGGATCTGTACACATTTCTTTATGCTTTCCTGTCCTCCTGCTTTCAAATGCAATCTATGCGTTATTCTCTCCACTCGTCTTATTTTCCTTTTCTTTCTATTACAGTAATTCGTTCCTTTTTCTCTGTGTCTTCTGCCTCCTTTTTCTCTTGGCCTGATCTCTTCCCCACTTAATCTTAGCTGCTTTTCCTCTTGCTGTATCTTTTTCTTTTCCCTTTTCACCACTGTCTTAAACCCCTTCAACTCCTGATGTCTTTTATTTTCTGTGTAGCAGGAAAGCTCTCTCTGGAAGATACAGGGAGTCAGCTCATTAATTCTGGAATAACTAGAAAAGTAGGAGCAATGGAGGGGGAGGCAGGTTGGCTGGAGTCCCATGTCATTCCTACTCTGTCCCAAGGCTGGCTCGGAGGCAGGGGTTGGAGGCGAGCACTGGGGCTGGGGAGCTAGATCTAGATAGACTCTGGGGCTGCTCCCTGAGGCCGTGAGACCAGCAGCACAATCCAGGCGTGCTAAGGGTCCCCAGCTTCAATAGCACCCAGGGCATTTGAGCTGGTGGGGAGGGTCAGGCGCAGGCATCTCTGGGGATTAGTGGTCCTGGACCTTGATTCTGGGATGGATCTAGGCTCCAGGGAGCAGGGTGGAAGTTCTGCTCAGGTGTCAGGGTGAGGCTGGAGTTCAGGGCAGATCACATCTCCCCTGGAGCTTGAGTACAAAATAGAAAACCAAGTGGAAGCCTGTGCATCTCACCTGGACCGTGAGAGGGGGCGTGGGCAGAGGCAGTGGCAAGGTGCCCCCCCACCTGGATGTCCAGGGGTCTCCAAGGGTGCACCAACTTCAGCTTAGCAAGACTGGTCCAGTGCCATGGGGGTGGGCGACTGGACACAGTCAGGCTTGGGCTTAGGGCCAAGGTGGGCAGAGCCTGTCATAACTGAACAGAGCTAGGGAATAGCCACCTCTGGCAGTGATTCAAAAACGTGAATGGGGGCTGGCCCGGTGGCACAGTGGTTAAGTTCGCACGTTCTGCTTCTCGGCGGCCTGGGGTTCGCCAGTTCAGATCCCAGATGTGGACATGGCACCGCTTGACAAAATCCATGCTGTGGTGGGCATCCCACGTATAAAGCAGAGGAGGATGGGCATGGATGTTAGCTCAGGGCCAGTCTTCCTCAGCAAAAAGAGGAGGATTGGCAGTGGTTAGCTCAGGGCTGATCTTCCTCAAAACAAACAAACAAACAAACAAAAAACCTGTGAATGTGCTTCAGAATCACCTGGGAGGCCTTCGAAAACACGATGGCTGGGCTTCACCCTCAGAGCATCTGATTCAGTCGATTTGGGATGGGGCCCAGGAATTTCCACCTCTAACCAGTTCATCGGTAAGGCTACTAGTTCAGGGCCTTGCTTTGAGAACCACGGGTCTATGCCTTTTCTCATACAGGGCTTCTCAACCCTGGCTGTGCACTGGAATCAGCTGGGGAGACTAAAAATCTCACAGCGACTTCTGCTACTGGTTAGGGGCAGGCCATTGCTTCCACTGCAACAACCAGAATGAAATGGGTGAATTACACAAAATCATGTTTTTAAAAGCACCAGAGAGATATGGAAGCAGAGAGGGCAAGTAGAACTAAAATTCCAGAGACGGGAGAGCCCTTCCTAGGTGAGATGAGCTACTCTGCAAATCATAGCTACGCCTGGGCCTGAATCTGACAAATGAAATCAGACACTTGGGACTAGAACGTGGCATCAGCAGCATCAGTTTTTTAAAAGATCCTCAGGTTATTTTAGGATCCAGCCAGGGTTAAAAAACACAATCTTCTATGTAGAACTGGCTTCATGTTCCAAACAGGATTGGTTGACCATATATCTAGGGTCCTTTGAGGTGAGAGGGGCTTTGACCATGCATAAATTGGCAGGCAGAGGGAGAAGGATGCAAGAATTTCCTAGTGTGCACTGCTGTCAGAGGAAGGCATGAAGGGCGGTGGGTCAGGCGTACAGGCTCCCATTCTGGCTTTGGGGACAAGCACAGAGCTTCGTGATTCTGACTGTCCCAGGCACACTGAATCCTCCCCCGTCCCCCTGGTTATGGGAGAGTAACACATGTTGTAACTGTTCCTTCTTTACAGGTTGTTCTCCCTTACTCATCCCTGTAATCCCATATCCCAGCACAGTGACTGGCAAATGGTAGATGTCCAGTGTCTGAACGCATGTGAATGTAAGTGGCCTCAGTCAGGCCTATGCCTCTAGCTCAGTGATTCTCAATTGAGGGTGATTTTGTCCCCCAGGGGACATTTGGCAATACCTGGAGACAGTTTTGGTTGTCACAACTGGGGATGGGGGGTGCTACTGGCATCTAGTGACCCGAGACCACGGATGCTGCTCAACATCCCACGATGCACGCAACAGCCCCCACAGCAAAGGAGGATCCAGCCTCAGAGGCGTGGAGGGCTGAGGTGGAGAACCTCGCTCTGCTTGGACTCCGCACAAGCCTCATGCAAGCGTGCACCTCTGCTGGCCCGTCTGATTGTGAGGCTGCAGCTCCTGTAGGCGAGGCCAGTGCCATGCTCTCCATTCCTGACGCCTCCCTTGACCTCCTGTGGCTCCTCTGACGTTTGCAGTATCAGTGAACGTTT
The DNA here is from genome assembly GCF_021613505.1 of Equus quagga. Lineage (NCBI taxonomy): Eukaryota > Metazoa > Chordata > Mammalia > Perissodactyla > Equidae > Equus > Equus quagga. Next base: position 116,601,189 of record NC_060276.1, read on the forward strand.
TCGGCCATCATCACCTGCATGCATAGGCAGGAACGGCTGGCCTCGAGCAGAGGCGGAGAGCTCAGCGATGAGATGAACAAGACCTGTGTGTTCTGAGGGGCCAGGTTGCCTCAAAGCCCCACCAGCTTCAAAGAAACTGTCCCCACTTTTCAGCAACCTTCCTCGCCTCCCAGCCTGTACTAGCCTGCCCATGTTCTCATCCCTCATCTGGATTGTTTACCATGACTCATTCCTCTCAGGGAGACAAAAGGAGCCCTTGACTCCAATAAATGTCTAAAACAAACAAACAAAAATAACAAATCACTGATTCCCAGGAAGGTGGGAGGAGGTGAGGTGAAGGCAGCATCCCCACTATTGTACTAACATGGATTCATTTGTCAGAGCTGCTACTTAACACCTGGAAAGTTCTGGAAAGTTGTCAGAGGATGAGGCAGAGTGCACTGGAGGACAAGAAAGCCTGGGACAAAGATAGATGCATGGACCGGGGAAAGAGGGCTCACAGAGGGCTGGAGGGACAACCCCGCAAGCCAAGAGGTAGGTCGCAAGCTCATTGAGCAAGCCCCAGCACCAGACAGTGTGTTAAGTACTTTACATACATCATCTCATGTAATCCTAAGGACCCTGTGAGATGGGCTCTATCATTGCCACCTGTATCAGTTAGCTAGTGCCTCAACAATGCTGTGTAACAAATATCCCCACAAAATTTTTGTGGCTTAACACACCAATCATTTCATCCCTCTAATGTGTTCACTGTCTGTAGTTCAGCTGAGAGTCAGCAGATTTGGTCTGGGCACAGCTGGGCTTGGCTCCAAGCTTCAGGTTGGATTCAGGTTTGCTCTAGTCTCTCTCTCTTTGAACCAGTGGCCTAACTGGAGTATGTTTTTCCTGTAGCAATGGGAGACATGCAAGAGGGCAAGCAAAACCACACAAACTCATTTCAGGCCTCTCTACTTGTGTCACATCTCCTCACAGTGGCCAAGGTGAGGCACACTGCTGAGTCTAAAATCAAGAGGTGACGAAGTACACTCTGCCCCCCATGAGTTGGAAGCAAGTCATAGAGCCAAGCCCAACACTGATGGAGTGGGGAAGTATACACCTCCCATGAAGGTTGGGGGGCAGGTGGGGAAGGCAGTGTTGAGAATGAATATTTGCTGGTAATCTAACCTACCACATTTTAAATATGCAGAAACTGAGTGGCAAGGGGATTAAGCAATTTGCTTTAGGCCACAGAGTAAGTGACAGGCTGGGATGTGAGCCCAAATGGTGTGGCTTGCGAACCCATGTTACACAGCACCGCTCTATACGACTGTACCATGCCCACCTCAGCATCATACCCCACTTCCTGCTATGTCATGCTGTCTGTGGCAGCAAGTCTCCAAGACAGTCCCCGATGAGCCTCACCTCCTGGTGTTTACACCCTTGCCTCATCTCCTCCCACGTTGAATATGGCTGACCTTTGTGACCAGGAGAATACTGAGAAAGTGATGGTGTGTGACTTCTGAGGCTAGGTCCTAAGAACCATCTCAAGCTCCTCTTTGGATCTTGCATCACTCACTCTGGGGGAACCAGCCACCGGCTTATGAGGATGCTCAAGCTGTCCTGTGGAGAGGCCCACGTGGAGAGGGACCGAGGCCTCTGTCCAGTAGCCAGCACCAATGTGCCTGCCACGTGAGTGAGCCACCTTGGAAGCAGTAGCCTCCAGCCTTCCAGCGGAACTCCAAATACTGTGAATCAAGGACAAGCCATCCCTTCTGTGTCCTGTCTGGATTCTGGGCCCAAAGAAACTTTGAGATGTAATAAATGAGTATGGTTGTTTTAAGTCACTAAATTTTGGAAGGATTTATAATGCCGTAATAGATAACTAATATACAGCCTTTCCTAGGTACTAGAGACGTCACCCAGTACTCAGTGATAGAGCTGAAGCTGGAACTCCAGTACTCTGACCTCTAAACCAGCTTCCACACTGCCCCACGAGCAAGGATGAGGACTCGGGAGCTGGTAAAAGGAATTAACACCGGGCGCTGGGCAGTCAGTGCGTGGATCTGAAATCGACAAGGAATCTTGAAAGGTTATCCATGGCTCAAGATACTGAAGGTTTAAAAGCCAAGGTTAGTAATAGATTTGCAACAACACTTCAAGAGTGTCTCCAGTGGAAGGCATTATGATTTCCTCCCAGAATCCTTCCCTCTACAGATTGTCTCCCAAGCTACAAGGGGTGTGGCAAACAGCTCAGTTCTGACACACGCTTTTCCTGGGAACTACTTCCCAGACTCGCAAATAGTTCTGATTCCATTCATTTGTGTTGCCTTCAAATAAGATTTGCAGGCACCCTCTTCCATTTTAATTTCTCCTTCACGTCATTGAAATAATCTGTCCCTCGCTGGCTCCTGGGTATATTCAGAATTTCCACTTCAAAGACAGTTCTTGTCGTTATCATCAATAACAGACAATATGGAAATGAGAAGACATCGGCTTCTTCTCCTCACTCACCCAAGAGAAGGATAAGAAAACCCCATAGGCTTTTGATAATTTTTAAGATAGTAAACTGATGCTTGCCCACGATAAACCTAACAGCCTCGGCAAGGATCCTGGCAGCTGGAGAGGCAGACTGTTCTAAATATACCATAACTGTAAAAAGCATTCATTGCTCGGATCCCTCTCTCACCCGCTACCTCTGTCTCCCAGTGGCCGTTCTGATGTGTTGCGTCAGGCACCACTCATTAGAAGTGCTACTTGTGCCAGAAGAAAGGCCCCCTTGAAGCATCTTTGTAAGCTGGAGTTGCTGAGCGTTCCAGGGACAGAGTGAAAGGTGATTTCCTTGATTCAAGTCATCAGGAAAGATCAGTCTTGGCCATACCATCAATGAGACTGGTCAGGGGCTTGACAGTTTCTGGAAGAAATGGTTTAAACCAACAGATTCTACTGTCTGTGACAGCCTTGGCCTCAAAGACTCAGCAGGGGGCCAGGACTTCTCTAGAATATGCGGTGTGATTCTCCGCCTCCCACAGAACCAGAGAGAGCACACACGGTCTCCACGTGTGTTCTTTTAACTGGAGAGGACGCCCCCTGCCCAGCAAACATGACATACACACGCACCCCACACACATATGGTTACAATGTTCTCTGTTTTAGATACACATCGCCGTGAGAAATATTTAACACATTTTGGATTTAATGAAAGACTGCAGAGCGTCCTGAATTAAATTCAGGAGGTCCCCAGGGGTTTGCAGGTGAGAAAACCAAACTTAAAACATTCAGACCTGAAATACTTGAAAATAAGCATATAACTGGCCGGGCGTTGTTTGGTGTGTTATTTTAACCATCACTTTAATTCTAGGCATGTGCCCTTGTTATGTAGTCAAATCATGAGGTTAAACTCATGGACACTTACCGTGAACGAAGAAATTCACATTCATTCATCACCTAGTTCTCACCCCTGCCAGAGAGCACAGATATTAGTATACGTATTCACAGAAAGATGACACAACTTGTCCAATGCCACGCAACCAGTGAAGGGCATAGCTGGGGCTCACCCAGTCCACACTGCCTGGCACTGCCTCTTTTACAAGCATGAGCCTATACATACTTGTATAATGCCTTAAAACGCATGGCAGTAAATGTGTCTGAACTGCATCATGCAATGAGTCATCTGTAAATAAGAATTCCTGCCTTTCTTTTTGACAGTTTTATTTCCAGTATATTTATTCTTCAAACCCCAGTTCGCATATCACCGCCTGTGCGAAGCCCTCCCCAAACCCCAGCCCACACTCTGCTCTGCCCTCAGTATTCTGCAGCTTATGTTTCTCGTTATCGTTGGGTTCTTTTCTATCTATTTGCTTGACTTAGCTCCTTTAGGGCAGAGCTAAAATCTCTTTACCTTTGTTTGCCTTTTGGAAATTCCATTTTAAAAATCTTAACTTATGGGGGTGTAAATAGCATGCCACAGAACGCACAGCTCTGAGGGTTTTGACACATGTACGCATCTGTGTACCCATCGTCCCAACCAAGACAAGGGACATTTCCATCCCCCCTTCTGACCCTTTGCAGCTAATGCCCTTTAGGCACCTGCAGGCCGGAATCTCCACCTGCATCTTGTGAAAACACTTCAGACTCAACGCGTCTGATAGATGCCGCATCTGTCTTCTTCATTCCAGTTAATGCTACTGGAATCTCGGCTGCTCAGGTTTAAAGTCCAAAGTCTTTTTGTCATACCCTTTCCCCCATCCTCAACTTGTGGTCCCTGATCTTTGGTCCAAGCTGAGGCTCCTCGCGGAGGCCTGAGTCATTAGCCTAAACTAGTCAACGCCACCTGCCCATGGTTCTTCCTTCCATCCTCCTTCTTTCCTCCGTCCACTGCCCAGTTCATGTCCTCCTCAGCTTCAGACTGATACTCCCTGCCATGGGGCGGGTCTTGCCACCTCCTTCTCTTTCAATACATCAACCCCAGGGCTCCCGGGCTGCTACCATAAACTGTCCACGCCTCCCCACTGGATACACACCACAACACACACAGCAATGTCTCAACCTCTCAGCCCCGCTTCAGGAAGTTTCACAACCCGAGCCCAGGCTGCCTTTCCAACTCCTCTTCCTTTACCTGCTTCCGTGAGACCTAAACTCCAGCCATCCCAAGGCATCTTGCCTGTTTCAAAAGGTATTTTGTTTCCTTCGAACTCCATGTCTTTGTCCAAGCTGTGCCCTCTGCTCAGAATGTCATACCTTCTGCCTCTTTGGAAATGGTACCCACTTTCAGGGCCATGTTCTGCAAGGCCTTCCAAGGTGTCCTTCCTCTGTCCTCCTATGGCGTGTCGTATCTACTTACCCACACATCACCCTTCCACCTCTGCTTGTCTCCCCAGGCACCTGTTCCCTGTGTCTCATGGCTGCATTGTTAGCTTCACACCATGGCGGAGTCCATGTTACAAAAGTAAGGGAGAGAACATTCTTTCAGGAAGAATAGCAGTGCTTGCTCTGGTATATTCGCTCTGCTCGTTTTTGTATTGTGGATACATGGGTGATGGTGTTTCTCTCTTCGCTTTGGCTGCCGGGAAGCTTGGAGCCAAATACAGGGTTCTCCCCCAACCAGCAGATAGAGCCTAAAGGATAATTCTGTGTGCTGACGGTACCCCTGGTTTTGTCTTGTATTTCCCCTCTTATTTTCCCAATACCCATGTTTCTTGATCTGTTTTTATCTTCTAAGATGGGTTTTTACTATGTTTCTGCTCATAGTAGCCACTCGGCTTATTTGTTTAATGAAACAATTCATCGATTTCATTGGAATGCAGCAGAGAAAAAACAAGCACAAAAACCCTTCAAGGGCAGGTGGATGTCTGTTTGATTCAACTTGATGCCCCAGCCCCGACCCCCATCCCCAACAGCCTAGCACAGAGCTTGGCGTGCAGTAGAAACTCAATAAATGCTAAATTTCATTGAACTAAAAAAGTGGAGAGGGGGCATACGAGGCTCCAAATCATCAGTACACAGTTATAGTAAAATCCCTGAAAATAAATGTCTTTCTATTATAGGATTATTTTAAAATTACGGGCACTGAACTACCATCCAGAAAAAGAAGAGACTGACCATGGACTTTAAGAAGTGCTGTTTGGTGCAGAGCATTATTAAGCTATGCAAAAGCCTGCCCAAGAAGGAGCAGGAGCGTGGCTACAAGTACTGGAGCTTGTAAATACAGAATGAATGAGTGTCTGGGGAGCCTTTGCGCTTCTGGGGATCTGTTAGAAAGCTGGTTGCTTCTGTCACAATAAAAGGAAAAGACAGGATGAAATTAATGATTCTTTATATGCCTCTTTATATGCTTACATCAGTCCTGTTGTATAGAAATTTAAGATTTATGCATTGATAAAGAAAGCAGGGAAATTTAAAGACCGATAGAGGGAATCGTTTTTCCTGATTATGGCATTGCTTTCATTTCCCGTCTCCCACTGGAAAGAGACCTCGACCATCGTCTGCCCGTGAGTCTCTCTAACTCGTGTCTCTGTGTGAGTCTCCCTGAATCTCTAGGGTGTCTCCATGCGTCTGTCTGATGCGGACGCCCACATCTGCCCTCATCAGACTCAGCAGGACGTGATTTCACCAGCTCAGGCTGAGAAGATCCTTGGGCTTCCATTAATCAGGAGTGCACCATTGCCGTTCTACTGCTGAGACTGGGCTCACCACGAGGAGGACACAGTCACGCTGACCGGTTCAAGACGATGGGTGGAAAGCTGGAGGCAAGAGCATTCCTGAGAATGAATCCTAGCTGCTCTGCTTGCCCTTCCCTGAGCCATGCCTCCGAGGGATCCGTGAAGCCACTTAGAAAAACAAGGTGTCTTGGTTGTGTGGGGGATCAGAATTGGCCACCCCACAATATGTCTCTTTGGCTTGATTTTTTTTTTTTTGAGGGAGATTAGCCCTGAGCTAAAATCTGCTGCCAATCTTCCTCTTTTTACTGAGGAAGACTGGCCCTGAGCTAACATCCGTGCCCATCTTCCTCTACTTTATATATGGGACGCCTACCACAGCACAGCTTGATGAGCGTTGCTATGTCCGCACCTGGGATCCGAACCGATGAACCCCGGGCCACTGAAGCAGAACGTGCACCACTGGGCCAGCCCCTGCTTGATTATTTTTAAGGACAAAAAACTCTGAAAGAAACTTTGACCTTCCCCCAAGTTGCCTAAAGGAATTTAAGATACAAGGGCCTGTTCCAGGAAGGAGCTATCCCCATAGATCATTCTAAGTGTGGTAGAAGGTGTGCTGGAAGGTACCAGCAAGCCCAATTTTATCAAAGTTCTGTCTCTTGAGTCACATTGTCTATAGATGGCCCAGGAAACACTAGTTTATCAAACATTTGCTTTTCCATTGCCATATAAATTGCCTTCCTCCCCTTTGAAGTCCCAAACCACTACCCCCAACATCCTCCTTTGTCTTTAGCTGGAGATGGTATTTAAGGTGGTGACTTCTGCCTTCTTGGTGAGTTACTCAGTTTTCCTGGGTTTCTCTCATGTATACATGTTATTAAACTTTGTTTGATTTTCTCCTGTTATTCTGTCTCATGTCAATTTAATTCTCAGATCAGCCAGAAGGACCTAGAGGGTAGAGGAATTGTCTTCCTCCCCTACAGCTGGAACCTCAAACAAGGGCTGGCCCAGCTGTGCTCCATCTTCAGGCAGTCCTGCTGCCCAGTCACCCCACTGATGACGTCTCTTCTTCCTGTAGAACCTCTAGAAGGAGAACTCACAGCATCCATTTGGGTGCCCAATCCCAGAACCTAACATGTCTACCCTACCTCTCACCGAGGTTCAGCCTCATAGCCGCCCTGCCAACCTAAAAACAGGTGGGTGAAGTGCGTGGAGCCCCAGGAAGCGTGGGAAAGCAGCCAGAGGGGTTATCAAGAATCATCTCCCCACGAGGCAACTTTATGAGGGTTCCGAAACTGGCCTGCAGCTTTCTGCATCCTTTTCACTTACAGTTACTCTGTGGGCAGCTAAACCAGATCACTCTAGCATCATGTGGTTTTCATCTCAGTAATTTTTTTTAACCTGAGAAATAATAGTGATTTTTTTCTTTTTCTTTTTTTACCTCACAGAAAAACATTACATACCCCAAACATAGGAAGCTTCCTATAAGAGCTGATGTGCTTGGTTTCCATCACTTTCTTTGGTGTCTTTGATCTTTGATCCTTGTGCATCAGTGGTGGCAACTCAATTTTTCCAGCTCAGCACTAGCGACATTTGGGGCTGGATGATCCTCTGCGGTGGTGGTTGTACTGTGCACTGTAGGATGTCTAACTGCAAACCTGCTCTCTATCCCCTCGAGGCCAGCAGCACCTCTCCTTTCCCAAGTGTGGCAACCAAAAGTGTCCCCAGACGTGGCCGAATGTTCCCTAGGGAGCAAAATTGCTGCCGCTGAGAATCTCAGCTGTAAGGGAAAGGGCTGGCGAATCAGGGCAAGAATGGCTCTCCTGAGTCATGTCAGCTGCAAAGCTTTACACAAAAGCACGGATCTGTCTGCCTCCCCCTTATAGTGCCCATGTCCTCACCCTCTACCATGCCACCAGGGAAGGTGGGAGCCACAGAACAGCAAGTTTCAAGAGGGACACTGGCATTTTTTATGTAGACTTGCATCTACGGATCTTCAGGGGATTTTCCCAGACCTGAGGCCTCAAGGAAGAGCTGAGAGAAGACGCGGATGGGACGGGGAACTGGCCTGGTCTTCCACTCCCCTCGATCTAGTCTGAGAACGCTAGTGTAATCTGTATAAAGCTGGGCCTTCAGTGATCACACGAAGTGCCATTTCCCCATGAAGTCACATTTAAAAAAATCAATCTGGTATCCAAGAAACCCAATAATAATAATTAAAATAACTTACATCTGTTCGGCACTGAGAGAACGTCCAAGCTGGGTGTTCATTCACACCCCAGAGTAATAGAGCTTGTTAAAACCTCTTTCCTCCTTCTCTCTCTTTTTCTTATTATCACGTACAAACAGCAAGTGTCCTGAGTCCTTCCTTCCCACCCTGACCTCTCCCCAATTTGCTCTCAATCATGGCACGGATTACGGGCTCCTTTTTCCGCCCCACCCCCACGTTTCTCCCCACTTTCTCCCTCCTGTAGTTCTTTGTTTACATCCATCTCTTTCCTTCCAGGGTTGCTCTCGCCATCCTTCACGTGACAAAAGCTGCAGGCAGATAGCAGGCCAGGGAATCAGGGCTCTTTCCACCAGGTGAGAGGTGACTGACGCGGCAGCATCAGGAAATAGGGCCGGGGTCACTAAGTGCGAAGCTGAATGCCTTTCTAAGACACTGTGTCATACGTGATACAAACTCCTCCACACTAACACGAGATTACTCTGTGGTCCACCTACTGAATTATTTCGTTGTCTAGTTTCTATTACTACATCTCAAATCACCACAAACTTATCGGCTTATAACCACCCCCATTTCTTCGTGTACTGTTCTAAGGTCAGGAGTCTGGGGACAGGCGGCCGTGGTCTCTGCTCAGATCTCCCCAGGCCACAGTCGAGGTGCCGGTCGGCTGGGGCTGTGGGGCTGCAGTTCTTATCTGAAGGTCTGGTCCTTTTCCAAGCTCATGGGGTTGTGGCAGAATTCACTTCCTTGCAGTGGAGGAGTTGAGGTCCCTGTTTCCTTGCTGGCCGTAGGCTGGAGGCTGCCTTCAGCTCCCAGAAGCCACCCGCCTCTCTTCGTCTTTAAACCCAGTAGCAGAGAAACTGCCTCACCCAGTTCCGTCTCATGCTGCAAATATTTATTTCTAGGAAAAATCCTGTCACCACTAAGGTCTCATCTACTTTGGTCAGACCCGCTGAGGATAATCTCCCTTTCTTAAGACCAACTGATATGGGATTTAATTACACCTGCAAAATCCCTTCACAGACCACCTAGGTTATATGTGACTGAAGAACGTGGAGAAGGTGTATGCCAGGAAGCAGGAATGGCAGGGGCCAACTTAGAATTCCGCCTACCACAACCTCTAACGTGAAAACGTGGCAGGTGGTTTCCTGCCACCAGAGAGCTGCCACTGTATCAAGGAATCATTGACTGATTGATTGATTGATTGATTCATTCATTCATTCATTCTGCTTAAACCGGCACAGAACATGCAATATACCCTTAGTTAATATTATTGACTTAATGTTTTTGAGAAGTAAATTAACTGATTCAACAAATATTTATTAAGTATCAACTATATTTCAGACACTCTTCTAGGGGTAGAAAACACAGTAATAGACTGTCAGATAAGTCTTGTTCCATTTGGTGACCAAATGAACAAACACTGGACACTTCCCAGACCGCCAGGTCCTCACTGGCCTTGCTGCTCGTTGAATAAACCCTGATTGGTTGCTGACTTCTCATGATAAGTCTGTCTGTTAACAGAAATAAAGAGAGTTACTCAAGGCAACAGATGAGACAGACTGTGGAATGAAATATGGCGGGTCCATTTTCCAACTTGCAGATGCCTTTGCTAGGTTATCCTTCGGGTAAGTGAAGAGAGGCTAGATGGTGGCCATTCCATCCTCTTGCCTTGACTGCGTGTGGAGGTCAGAGTAGGGTGGTGGAGTAAGGGGAAGGTGGTGAGGTTCTGAGGTTCCTGGGCTGCTTCTTGAGAATTTCCTTCTCTAGGAGACCCCAGTGCAGTGGCCCGGGGACCTGGAAGGTCCAATAATTCTCATAAGGGGGGCTCAGACATGGGTCTCACAGTCGGGATTGGAGGCAGGAGTCCACAAGCCAGGCTGTGAAGAAGAATGGCCGCTGGATGTACAAGTGTGAAGTGTAGCCATCACACCTTGCGTTTCTTGGGCGGTTGGAACGAGTCCTTGGAGGGCTGGCTGAGCTCGGAGATGAGATCTCGAGAGGCAGGGCTACATCCCATCCGTAACCCAATGGTTCTCACTGGGGAGTGATATTTGTCTCTACTCTCCCTCTGGGAACACTTGGCACAACCCAGTGACATTTCTGGAGACATTTTTGGGTGTCACAACAAGGGTGGGGTTGCACTCCAGTATCTAGCGGATAGAGGCCAGGGATGCTGCTAAACATTCCACAGTGCACAGGACAGCCTCTAGCAATAAAGAATTATCTGGTCCCAAAGGTCAAGAACCCTGACGTTGAGGAGCTGGCCCAGTGGCGCAGTGGTTAAGTTCACACGTTCTGCTTCGGTGGCCCAGGGTTCACCGGTTTTAGATCCCGGATGTGGACCTATGCACCACTTGTCAAGCCACGCTGTGGCAGGCATCCCACATATAAAGTAGAGGGAGTTGGGCACGGATGTTAGCTCAGGACCAGAACACTGAGGTTGAGGGACCCTGTGCTAACCAGATCCACATGCTGGGGTCAATGGCCAAAAAATGATCAGTGACTCAAAGGCCATTACATTCGATGAATCATGTTGGCAACTGATGCCCATTCAGAGCTCCTTATTCAATCCATTTCATGGCCACAGACAAAAACTGGACCCCAGTCTGCTGTCACGGGAGTGCCCCATTCACAAAAAGGTAAACAGAAATTACAGGAGACTTTCGGCATCCTGTTCATCAAATGATAATTCCTGTTATATACAATTTGAAATACTTAATTTACATTTTTCCTTATCTGTATAGTTTTTATTCAGATTTACTCTTATCTTGAAGAAGGCACAATTTTAGCTTTCGAAGCATAGTCAAACGTTGGTGAGTGTGTTGTGGGCCGGAAGTGAATTTTCTGGTTTCCTCAAACTCTATCAAAAGGCTTAGATTCGGTCTTGTGGCAACACTCTAAAAAATCTTTCAGTCCTCCTCCTCCCGAAGCGAGTTCAGCATGCTGGGCCTCATTCTATCTTCCTTTGACTCAAGCACATGTGTGGCCCTGGGGCCAGCGTTTGGGTGGGCTAACAAGGCCGCCACTGTACTTGAGGGCAGGTTTCTATCAATGGCCTCAAGATACACTCTGGACACTGTATTTTCAGTGAAGTCCCAGACACTCTCCCCTTCTTCCTCATTTACTTCTTTTTAGAAATCAGGTTTTGGAAAATGTAATTTTGATTGAGGTATGATCTGGCTCATTGAGAATATACAGTATTTTAAATATTTGTCGTGTTTAGGGCACAGGCTACCTTTTTTATAGTGAGATTATCAAAATCAAATACAGATGCCCAACCAGTCTGGCAAGAAGTTGGGTGGAGGTGCAAACTCCTTCAGCTCTAGACAGAGCAGTGTTGGAAACAGAGCCCTCAACGATTTTCCTTCTACGTTATACATTTCCCCTAATTAACACTTCCTTTTGGACCTGATACCCTAGAGGTGGTTTAGAAGTGGTTTCCCAGACTTGGAGAGAAGGTGGCGTGGTCCCGCTTGGGTGTCATGGCGGGCCTTCCATTTTGGAGTTGCTTGGCGAGAGCAGATGCGTACTAGGGCCTCAGAGGTAATTTTTCCAATAGTGACAAAAAGTGCTGCAGGTAATCAGTCTCTTTTTTCTTCTTTCTGTGCTTTTATGCTTGGTCTGTTTGGCGGTTCCCCAAATTATAAGACCTGACAGTCATTTCTGTTTAATAATCTTGCTTTGAAACTCAAGAAGTACCCCGCGTGCAGCCCTGTCAACAGGAACTCATTAACACTGAGCAGACAAAATGTATATGCTTAACTGTTTTTATTGAAATAAATGCCCCCGTGTACCCCCTGCTATTTAACGAGCACACACAGATTAACCAAGATGAGGATGGCAGTTACAGCTGCCATCTTTGATTACTTACTTCCGCGCTGGAAAGTAGGAAATAGGTTTGTTTTCATATGAGAAATAGGATGTCACAGTTTTGATTTTACCCCCCATCCCCAGCCCAGCCTTATTCTCAAAGGGAAATGAATCGGATTAACAAAGGGAGAAAGAAGACATTTAAAACCTTCTTTGTGGGCATCTGTTTATCCCCCATTGGACAACTGGTGTTTCAAGTAAAGCTAAGATACTGGCAGAACTTTTTATTGTTCTATTAGAATTTGAGTTGGGCTGTGGCACATTTCTGTTTTGTGGGAAAAACTGGGAACCAGGTGTATACAGAGCACAGAGGCCCGTATCAAGCACCTGCTATTCATATATGAGAAGACAAAAATGTCAGCCTAACTGTCTATGAATACTCTAAATTCACTACCTAAAGCCAGTCCTTCCTTCCTCCCTCCCTCCATTTTTTTGTGCTTCACTTAAGGATCACGAGAATTATAGCCCTGCTTCCGGATTCTTGATTCTGAGATGGAAGATCTTAGATGGTGCCTTTTGGTAGCATGGAGTTACTGGCTTTCCATCAAAATTACCCCTATTTATGAAGCTTCTCAAGCTCCCCAGACCTCAAACTGAACTCAGCATCTTCCTCACCCGACTCTGCTCCTTTTCTATCTTGTTTATTAAAATGGTTCCATCCTCCAACTAGCCAGCCTGCCTGAAACCTTTAAATCACTTTTCAACAAATTCAGCGAAGTCAACATACAGACAGAAAAGTGCACATGTGATGAGTCAACAGCTCTCTGAATTTTCACAAACTGAATGCTCCCACGGAACCCGCACCAGAGGAAAAAGCAAAAGACTACTAGCGCCCTGTACATAATTTTTGACTCTTTTCAGTTGATTTCTTCCAATCTCATGAACTCTGTCTTCTCCAATTCATCCCGGAACCCTCACCTCCTTCTAGCTCATCTTCTCATTGGTCTCCCAGTCCCCATCTGTGCCCCTTCCCATCCATTTTCCCTCCCACTGCCAGCTCAGGCTAGAGCACAACAGGTCGTGTCTGTCCCCTGTTCAAAAACCTACTCTTGCTCCCCTGTGCTATGGTGTGAAAATCTGTTTCCTCATCAAGAATCCAAGGTCCATGGGGACCTGACTCTGACCTATATTTCCAGGGCTACTTCCACAATTTTGCCTCATATCCCCTGTGACTGAGCCAAATGGAAATATCCCCTGACCCAGGAATATAAATAACAACAACGATAGCTGACTTGTTTTAAACATTTAACATGCACGAGGCTCTTGGTGAAGGCTCTTGATTAAGATGTCACAGAGTTCAACCTTCACAGCAAACTTACAAGATCGATGCTATTATTAATCCGCTTCACTGGAAACTGAGTAACTTACCCGAGGTCACACCATGCATCCGAGAAGTCGCAGAACTGTAATTCAGATTCAGAAGTTCTGACCTTGGAACTTGTGCTTCTAAGCAAGACAAGTGCCAAGGATGTCCTTATCTATAATTTTGCTCATGCTGTTCCACACTTCGGGGCATGCATAACCAATTTTGTTTATCCACATCTGACCCACACTGCGAGGCGAAGCTCACATGTTTCCTCCTCCAATGAACTCTTCCTGTTTCCTTCAACTGGAAGTTATCTCTGAACATCCGGAGCATTTTAGCTGTCCCTCTTGTGATACACATCTTTTCATTCATTCATTTAATAAATGCAGTTGATTCTCATCATTCACAGCAGTGATGCTCTATAAAGTCTCTGTGAACACTGAATTAGCGAATGCTGAACCACGGCTCCTAAGAGAAATAGAGAGTTATGTTCCTGAGAGCCTCTGGTCACAAGATTTTCATCAAACAGTTAATACATAACCTTGTGTTAAGTGTGTTCCTGTTTAAAGACACCTTATTCAATATACGTTGTTGAGTCATCAACATGGAACTCATGGCCAACAGCACTATGACTCACAACTGAACCGAGGTTATCTAACACACGTATTTTCTGTGTCAGGCACATCCCAGCCTTCTTGTGCATAGGAGCACTAGACAGTACTTCAGCACTATGCTTGGGGGTCATTTTAAACAGCAAAATTATCCACAAAAATGCAAAAAACATGGCACTGAAGAGACTGTGAAAAGCACACTTGTTTAGTCTGAGAGCTGAAACCAGACGGCAGAGCATCACCTTTCTGATGTCAGCTGCGAACATGCTTGTCAAGCAACTCAAAAATTTTCACTGCTGTGCATGTCCTTGAATGACTGCGAAAGCATCACATGTGTTGATTTCAGGGTTGCAAATAAATTTTATCGAGTAGGCAAATTTGCAAATATAGAATCTGTGAATAACGAGGCTTGACTGTATTTATTACAACCTTGTATTACTGTTAGTTAGTAAATGCTTCTTTTCCTCAATCAATTATAATCTCCTTGAAAGAAAGAGCTATGTTTTATTAATCTCTACACTTCCCCCACAACTAGCCCAATGCCTTATTCATATTAAGTGCCCAATCAATTATTTATTAAATTAATTCAAAGAAAGAGGAGGCAGTACCTACAGGTTCAGGGGTTCGGGATGTAATTTCTTCATTGCATCTGGCTTTCCTTCAGATATTTTTAGTCCACTCAGTGGGCCATGCTTCCAAGATGTGTTCAGTAATGTATAATTGTCCCCCCACCTCCAAAAGCCTTCCTTCTTATTTTAACACCAAAGATATAGGGGGTGAGGGGATGGATATTTTTATCTCTTGAAAAAGTGCTCCAAATATAAACAGCCTCGTAAGGAAGTAATTTGGAGTTGCTCTTCCAGCCCCCTGTGATGTTTTGGAAAATCATACCACGTGTATGATACTGGATCCACGATCCCGTGAAGTAGCGGGAGTGGAGTGGTGGGATGGGTGGGCTGGCGCTGAGCCACGGGCCGTTTTTAGTTGTGGCAGAAGGACGGTTTTCACCAGGGAAGATGCTGCTGATTTCCTTTTTCATTATTCTTGGTTAATGCCTCCTACTCATGAACAAGAAATTAATGATTCTCTCCTACTGTTTTTTTCTTTTTCCATTTAATAAAGTTGGCTTGCTTCTCCTCCCCCACCACCCTTTGCATGTTGAATGGAATACAAAAATAATCAGGCTGTTTTGTTCAACATCAATGAGCTTTAGCTATGTAAACCTTATACCAAATCAAAACTTTTTCCATTGCCATAACAGCACTATCTCTACAATGATCATATGTGATTTTCCACTGCTGTGGGAGATGAGTAATTATTTTACCAAGCAACAAAACAAGTAGCTTTGGGAGTAACTTAAGAATCTGATAGTCAAGGTTATATTTGAGGACAAATATTTAGGCAGACTTTTCAAAGCTTAAAAAAACCGTACGTTCAGGTATCAGGGCTAGTGCCAAATCAGAATCCAACAGAGATCTTTAGTTTTCAACTCTTTTGCCCTATTCTTCTTTCTAGGGTTGAATTTTACAAACCACATGTAGAAGAATGGGATTAGGAAAATAGAAATAAAGACTAGTTCAGGTTGCAGGAAAGGCCATGGCCCTTCCCTCCTGCCTGCATGCCCGTCCCTTTGCACAATGACTTTGTAACTACTCCCTCAATAGGGCGAATCCATTTTCCTTCCCTTTGAATCTAGCCTGGCCTTGTAACTTGCTGTGGCCAATAGAATGCGACAGCAGGGACAACGTGTCAGTTCCGGGCCTAGATGTCAAGAGACTTTATGCCCCTCTTCTCTCTTGGACCTCTGCTCAGCCTGCTGGAGGATGACGGACTACCTGGAGCAGAGATGAGCCATCTTAGGAGCAGTCTGTCTCCAGCTCGCCTGGCAGCTGACTCCGGATTCATGCCTAGGCCCCGCCAAGACCAGAAGACCCACTCAGCTGAGCCCAGCACAAATTTTGACCCACAGAATCAGGAGCTAAATAAATGGTGGTTGTTTTAAGTCATTAAGTTTTTGAGGATATTTGTTATGCAGGAAAAACTGACTGATACAAGTATTCGAAAGGATCTAAACTTTTAATCTAGTGAGCACACAAGAGTAGTGACCAGAAAATTATTTTCTGACTACTCCAAAACAGCAGTATTTTCAGGGATTAAAAAAAATTCCTTAATTTTAAAAAATTTTGGCTTTGGCAATTTCAATAGTCTTTTTGGTGGGGGAATCAGAATTGTTAACCTTTGCTCTATGACAATAAAAGTCTATGCATTTCTCCTTTGTAGTTAGCAATTTCAGAAACCCTGAGGAGGAGGGGAGGGAGCCTTCGGCAAGGACGTTGAGTATCAGGAAGGATGGCAAAAGGAAACAAAACAGCACCTCTCCCACCCCGGACAACTCTGCTATCTCCTAGGATTTGCATTCTGCAAGCCTGGAGAGAGAGAGAGAGAGAGAGAGCTTGTGGGGACGTTCTACTGGCGGATTTTCCTTCGATAAGAATTGAACCTTCAATGAGAACCTCTCCATACTGTTTATCTGCTTATGAACATTGAGTAAAATAGGTTTAGCAATCCTAATGAGAATGGATGTGGTAGCAAGAAGGCTTCAAATAGGGAAAGAGGAAACTCTTATGAAACTGTTTTCATCATGAATTATACTAAAATCGTCCTGAGCTGTTTTAACAATACGTTTTCATGGAGACACATTTGGGTCCCAATTACTCTGAAGGTGATCAAGAACTGTTCCCTATGGAAGTGACAAGAGATTGAGTGAGAGAGGCAGCTATAATTGATGTTAGAGAAAGTCTGTGCCCGTGGACTGGACCTGAGGGCCTCTGCCTTCAATCCCTTCAGAAGACAACAGTCTGGGCTGCAATAACAAAAGCAACTTTACATTCTCTGTGAAAGCATTTATGTCCGTTTTTGTGGGTTGTGTACATTGAGTTTTCCATATTTTCCAGTGGTGGCTTAAAACAAACTTCATTCCTTTTTTTCTTTGGCGAGGAAGATTGACCCTGAGCTAACATCTGTGCCAATATTCCTCTATTTTGTATGTGGGACGATACCACAGCATGGCTTGATGAGCAGTGTGTAGGTTGGCACCCGGGATCCAAAACCACAAACCCCAGGCCATGGAAGTGGAGCATGTGAACTTAACCACTATGCCACCAGGCCGGCCCCAAACTTCATTCTTTTTCAATAGGCACGCACGCTCATTGTATAAAATTCAAAATGTCCACATAAGGAAAACAAGTCTCCTGCCCTCTCACTTCTCTCAGGCAGCAAGAAGCAACCAGCCTTTCCTTGGGTCTGTGTGTGCCCTTCCAGAGATTTTTTCAGAGGTAGGGGACATTAACAAGCATTTCTGTGTGACAGAGAATACAATGTGCTCTTCAAGTCCCATTACTGCTTCTGTTTTCTTTCGGGCATGAAGCTGGGTCACATTCCTGGCCTCCCTTGCCGTTGTATGAGGCCTCCTGACGGTGTTGACCAGCAGATGGGGGGAGGGGGGTTGCTCTATGCCACTCCCAGGCCCTGCTCCTGGAGCCGTCATCAGCCCGCCCCATGCGCTCTCTTCTTCCCTGTTAGATTGCAGAATGCAGACTCCAGTGGATGACAGAGCCCAAGACTGAAGAGATCTGGGTCCCTAAATGACTGTGTGGAGCACAACCTCCCCTCCCCTCCTCCAGGGACCCTAAGAGGACTGTCTCATGACCCTAACTGGGCTAGTTTGCTATATTAACTTACCCTAGTGCTTCTCAGTTGGGGGTAGCACGCCCCCCCAGGCGGCATTTGACAATGTCTGAAAGCATTTTTGGTTGTCACAACTGGGGGGAGGATGATGGTACTGGCACCTAGTGGGGCATCTAGCCAGGGATACTGCGAAACCTCCTATAATGCACAAGACAGCTCCCCCAACTCCCAGCAAAGAATTCCTGGCCCCCGACATGTCACCAGTGCTGCAGTTGAGGACTCCTGGCTTACCCTGAGTTTTACATATGTTCCTTTACTGTCCCTCAAATGGTAGCATTTTATCTTATTGATGGCATCTTGCTTTTTCCTAATGCTAACTTCTTGAGCAAAACATTCAACTCTGTACTCCTTTGTATTACTTCTCTCCTAAAGACCCCCTATTTTCTCTTGAAACCTGCTCACTCAGAGGGGCTGGTGAGCAAAGAGAGCCGCTAATGCGGTCTGGAGGAGCATCTTGCTAAGTCGTTAACAATAACAATAATTGTGTATTAGGAGGGGCTGTGGTATGCGATTGGCATACCGGGCCCAGGTTATACAGCTCCTAAGAACAAGGGAAGATTTGAGCTGAGTCTGTCCTGCTGGCCAGATATAAATGGCAAATCTATTTAAATAAATATGCAGAGCAGATATCACCACCCAGGCCAGGTGCCTGTCGTTACTCAGTGACGTGTGTCTCTCAGTGATGTAATATTTACTCACCATAATTGATCCAGCAAATCTATTGTTTAAGAAGAGAGAGAGATTTGCTCACTTCAAGGCAGCCTTGGGAGACCCATCAGAGAAGTGGCTCAGATTCGAGGCCATTTTGTTTCTAGAAGTTGCCGTGGACACATTGAGTTAAGCAGGGATGCCAAGCTCTCCCCCAACTACTTTTTACCCACCCAGACACGATTGTGCTGAGTTCCTAAGCTGCACCTTGCTGAAGGTGACTCATTTCAGCTGGCTGAATTCCAGCTGCCCCTACTTCACATTCCAGCAGATTCACACTCCTCCTAAAAATCTTACCTTGGGGGCTATTTCTGGCCAGTTGGTCCTATATGTGTCCAATTGATCCCATGGTTGACCCCCAGCTGTGAGGTCTGGGCTTGGAGTCGCTGTACTTGGGGTATTTAGCATTCACCTAATTATGTCAGAGATCTGAGAGCATCAAGTAATCTCAGAGTTCTCGTTTTGCAGATGAAAAGCCATACTCAGAGCAGCTACAAGGCTTGCTCAAAATATTTAGCAGTAAACTATTCATAGGGGAAGTGGGGCCTAGAACTCAGGTCTTCAGATCTGTGCTCTTGCCTGTCACGTGCTCCTTCTTCCTCCCAAGCTTCAGGATGCTCATATCCCTTGCTTATTCATCAAATATTTGCTCAAGTATTTACTATGTGCCAGATACTGTTCTGGAAGCTTGTGGTATATCAGAGAACAAAATGATGATTTTTATCCCAGCAGAGTTTGCGTCGTAGCCAAAGGAGATGGACAAAATCAAGAGCTGCAAGAAATCAAAAAGTATGTTAGAAGGGGATAAATGTTACAGAGGAAAAGAAAAAGCAGACCAGGATAAAGAAGGTTCTGGAGGATAGGGATGTAAGGACAGGCTGGAGTTTTAAATATCGTGGTCAGGGTTGGCCTCATCGGGAAGATAACATTTGAACAAAGACTCAGAGGAGGTGAGGGAGTTACCTGTGCAGGCAGAGAGATGACCCTGTTGCGAAGAGACCCCGAGGCTGATGTGACCACGGGCCTCCTTTTGTCCCGGGCAGTCTCTGTTTATGCCTGTTGTCTCATCATAATTACTGCTAGTGCTGCCTTTCAGTCCACAAAGAACCTTGCTTTGGACATCACATTACATGGCCACCCTACCTAGGGGGGGAGTCTGCTGGCCTGCCTGAGGAACTGCAAGGAGGACAGGGTGAGTGAGTAACAGATGGCCGAAGGCAGCAGGAGATGAGGTCTGTCTGGGTTTCCTATCGCTGCTGTAACAAATAACCACAGACTTGGTGGCTTAAAATAACACGAGTTTACTATCTCATAGTTCTAGAGGTCAGAAGTCCAAAATGGGCCTTACAGGGCTAAAATCAAGACGACGGCAAGGCTGCGTTCCTCCCGGAGGCTCTGGGAGAGAATTCGTTTCTTTGCCTTTTCCAGCTTCTAGAGGCGCCCACATTCCCAGGCTCTTGACTCCTTCCTCCATCTTTAAAGCCTGCAATAGTGGGTTGAGTCCTTCTCACATTGCATAATTCTGACCTCCTCTTCTGCCTCCCTTTTTTACTTTTAAGGGTCCTTGTAATTACACTGGACCCCTCGGGGTAATCCAGGATAATCTTAAAGTCAGCTGGTTAGCAAATTTATCTGCATCTCCAACCTTAATTCCCCTTTACTAGGTGACATGTAACATATTCACAGGTTCCACTGGACCTCTTAGGGGAGCCATTCTCCTGCCTTCCACAAGGTCTAAGAAGTGGGGGGCAGGGCGCTGGACAGTCATGCAGGACCTCGCAGGCAATTATAGGGACTTTGGCTTTACTCTGAAAGGAAGGGGGGTGCTCTGGAGGGTTTTGAGCAAAGGCACCATCTGACTTCTTCTTAAAGGGATCCCCCAGGTGCTGTGCTGAGAATAGACTGTAGGGGCCAGGACAGAGTCAGGAAGTTGAGTTAGGAGGCTCTTGTCAATGTCGTCCAGACAGAGAAAATGGCGGCTCCCATAGGCTGTACCTTGGTGGTGATGAGAAGTGGTTGGATTCTGGACGCAATTGGAAGGGCAAGCCATAAAGATTGGATGCAGATGTGTCAGAAAGAGGGGCATCAAGGAGGACCCCAAATGTTTCCCATGGGCAGCTGGAAGGATAGATTTACCAAAAGGTGAGACTGTCAACGGTGTAAACATGATGTTATATTTTCACGCATTGATTTATTGTTTATTTTTTGTTTCTATTTTCCAATGTAGTGTGTGCGTACATGTGTGGCTTCTAAAAAGAAAGAGTTATTGATCAAGTTGTCTTTGTCCAGTTTCCAGCCCAGGAGCACGTTTATACTGATATCAGATAAGTGATTGTCTGGTTTATGTAGAACCTATTACTCCATCTTCTGGTGGCTTTCATCCCCTGTGGGACTAAACCTTAAATCCCTAGCTGAGCTCACAGAACTATCATGCTCTGTCTCTGCTTGCCTCTCTGGGCCCACCCTTCATTACTTTCCTGGACATTCCTGACCCCAAATGACTTGCACTTCCCAGAACACACATGCTTGTTCTCCACCCAGAACAGTCTGCTAACTAGGGGCGGGTGCAGAGACTGGCTATGCTACAATCTCCCAGGGAAGTGATTAAATAGACAGCTTCCGAACCTCCTAAAAGCCACTGCATCAGAAGCCTTGGGAGTGAGTCCCAGGAATCTGCACAAAACAGGATTCTACTGTCCTGTTGGTGTGTGGGTGTGACCTCAGACCAGCAGCACCAGCATTGCCTGTGAGCTTGTTACAAATGCCAATTTTGGTCCCACTCAAGCATGGAAAATCAGCATTGCTGGGAAGGTGGCCCAGGAAACTGTCCTAACAAGCCGGCCACAGGAAAGTTTGAGAGCTGCTGGCCCAGTGGCAAGGATTCCTGACTCTTAAAGCCCATCTGATGTGGGTTTGAAGCCAGGTTCTAACACATATTCCTGTGTGGCCATGGGTGAGTCTCAGAGCCTCATTCTCTTCATCTGTAAAGTGGGGATAATAGCTGCTGGATTAGAGGTTGTGCCCATAACGTATGTGGCACGCAATGGATTTCTAATAAATGGTGGCTTCCCACCTTCCCCCACCTCTCCTCACCTGGCTGGCTCTGCGGGGTTAATATCACGGCTTAGGATGACAGAGACCTGGGTTCCAGACCCATCTTTACCACTAACTGGGGAATCTTTGGAAGTCACTGTAAAGTGGGAAGAATATTAATTGTATTTATTACACTGAATTATTGAGAGGATTGATGATGTTTATACCTACATATACTTGGACGTGGATCTTCATACGGAATGTGGCACATTTTAAGTCCTCGATGAGTAAGAGCCAGCGTTAATTCATTCAATGGCTCAGTAAGAACTACCTGCATGCTTTCTGCGGGGCCCCGCCTTGTCACAGCCGAAAGGGGTACGACACGGTATGAGTGGGTGGAGGTCTCCACTATGAAGCCCCCTCCAGGAAGCCACACTGTCCATCACTCTCTTACCTGGGTACCATACTCCTCACTCCTCACCCCAGCAAGGTCACTCTTCAGCTGCCCATCTTCACCTGTCTCTCTCTTCCACACTGAATTGTGACTTCCTCCAGAGCTGGCATCTCTTGATCTCTGGGGCAGAGCTCTGTGTGAGTAACAGGATGAGTGTGCTTGGGACGGGATGAAATTGTAAAGGGTCCCTTTGTCCTGGGCTTGAGCCCCCAGGCTCTGAGGGACCCTTAAACCTGGACCAACCCCAGATGCAAAGGGATTTTGAGCACCTAGGTCTTCTTGCCTGCTTGGACACCAGTATTTGTAAACTTGAGGGGGGGCGGTTAACTTTTGTCCCCCATTTACTCCTTTGTGTTGGGAACGCTCTGCTGCTGGCGCTGCCGCTCACTGATTGCAGATCCCTATTCTCAATTGTGTCTTGCCCGCCTCCCCTCCCTCAATACCTAGCACAGGGTTTTGTCACAAAAGTGGTTTTTCAGTTAAATATAATTTGAAAATCTAGATGAACAATACCATTAATTTGAAGGCACTTAACTTTATTCTGAACAGAGTTTTGTCACAGACACCTTGAATTTTTTGCTAGGGTTTTCTCATTCCTTGAGCATATATCTCGTTGCTTTTGGAGGAGGTCAGGAGAAGGATAATTAATTATTTAGCTTGATTTTGTTGTCACTTTTAGTGACAGTGTCACTTTTAGATCAGTTCACCTGGTTTTACGGAGCCTGCAGAGCTGAGGACTGTACGGTAAGCACAATTCCTCAGACCCCAAGAACTGTTGACTTTGGCCCACCTTACAAGAGGCAGCAGGGCTGCAAATGCAGACATGATATTAGCCTAGTGTACCACAGAAGTTTCTATTTGTATCTTTCCTAACAGGCATGCGTGTGTTTTGTAACCAAGAGTAGCCCACTGTTTGGCATCGGTGGGTTAATTGGTGTGACTCGGGTCCTTTTACGCTGGTCTTGCAATTTCTCTGCAGCCCTGGAAGTCAGCTATTTTTGGCAGCTGTCCTTGGCTGATGCTCCCCTGCACCTTCAGATCTTTATGAAAAGTGACTCTAGGCAAAGAGACATCCAGCTCAAATGAGCTCAAGGGTTTACTGGAGCGCCTGGGGGCTGCATGCAAAACCAAGCCAAACACAAGCAGACTTGCCCGACCTTGAATTGGTTTGCTATGTGTCTCTTCCTTATCCTGAGAATCTCCAAGGAGTCTTTTCCTGTGAACAGTGCATCCTCAAATCAAACAAAGATTTCTTAATAAAAAGAACAGGCAAAATATTGCCTTTTGCTTATTCACCCTATCACGAGTGTTCCTCCAGAGTCTCTTGATGTTTCCTCTTTGCTGACTCAAAATAATGATGGAGAACAAGAAGCCAGGGGCATAGGAAAGAGAAAAAGAAAGACCAGCTACCCTGAGACTCTGGGGAAGAGCCAGGTTTTTCTTGCCCCTCCCCCCACTTTTTGTGGTGGTTGTTTCATACAAGCTTTGTTCGTTAGATCCGCAAAGAAGTCTTTTGCTGGAGGGTGGGATAGAGGTGGCTAGGGCATCTCCATTAGGTATATAGGTTGCAAAATGGCTCTGAGGACCGTGAAGGCTTGTGGAACGTTGCACAATGAAATGCTGGACCCGTTACGCGCAGTGGCTTTCGCTTCCTGTACGTTTCTCTGAAACCCTTGCCAGGTTATCAACCGTTATCACCATCTTGCAGAATTTATGAAAGCTTCTGAGCAGTCATCTGTACAATCTTTTTATTTTCTTCCTATTTTGCCCTAAAAAAATCTCTTTTGTGCTTAGGACTCCTTGTGCTCCTGTACAGTATTTTAAAATGTATTCATAGTTTAAATAATGAAACACCACATCACCTGTGGCAAAATTAAAATTTCAGGGAAGGCTGGCAAAGTTTTGCCAGATGGGATCCTTCAAAAAACTGTGCTGATGAAAGAAGGACCGGCTCCTTTTCTTGAGTCTCCTGGAGCTGAGTCATTAAATGTGCATGGCTTGATAAACAGAAGTGACAGGAAGACAGTATCTTAGACACAGAAATGGAAGGGAATGTCCACAATGTCTAATGCAAATTAATTACCGCCCGCCTCCCCCGGAAGAAAGATGTTTGTAACCATAATGGAAGAATTATGGTTAAGAAAAGATTTACCATGTTAGCAGATTTCTTTCTCAATAATATAATAAAAACATTTTATATGTGGAAGATTTTGTTAAAGTTAAAAAAAGTCACCTCCTAAGAAAAGACAGCAATGTGATTCCTGAGCATGAAGTGATTTGCATTTTGAGGTTTTGCTCCTGCCTTGCCAGTCGAGATTGTGCTGAGAGAGCGTAAACCCGGAGAACAAAAAGGGTGTTTGTATTGTCAATGCCTGGCGCAGGAGAGTGGAGAAGCCAGGAAGAAGGAGTGTGATGAATTCCTAATTGTGTGTCTTTAGGCCAGAGTGGCCGGAGAGAGGAGTTTAGGGCCAGGATGTGGGCACCACGTCCTCAGAATTTTGCTGCATGACTCCACACATCTGTGGCGGGTGTGGACGCCTTTAGACAAGGGGTGTCTGTGGCTTTCTGGTATTTTAGCCAAGGGATGTATAAGAATAAGCCCAGCAGCTAGAACAAAAGGAAGCTCACTGTGGTCCTGGGAGAAGCCATGTTGTTTACAAGTGTCTAAGGACAGTCAGCTCAATGATAGACTGAGCGGTGGTTCTCAAAGTGTGGGTGCCTTCCGGCCACCTGGGGTGTTTGTTACAAAAGCACATTCCCACGACGTCACCACTGGAGTTCTGGTCCATGGAGCTGGGCAGCTTCCAGTGGAGGAGGCTCAAGGTCCCTCTGCCAAGAAACACTGGATGAGAAGTGACAGATCTGGTGACAATCCTTTACCATCACGCTTCGCTGTTTATGATCTGCATGGCTTAGGCTCTTTCAAATTCACCAGCAAACAATTTCATTACATTTTGAGTAAGGGACATCCTGATTTTGTGGAATGTATATTTTTTGGCCACAGCACAAATTACAACTCCTTAATTCTTTCTGGCTGTTTTACAAAGCAATCAAGAAATGTATGGCAGGAACAACAAAAGAAGGAAGCTGATTTAAAAGAAAAAGAAGCGCACTGCATGTTTCCATTGTGTAGGTACTAACTGTAAAAAAACAAAAGGAAAATTTTGGCAATTGAGAAAAGCAAAAGTGTTTAAGATGTTAATTCTGTTCCTAAAGGAATGAATTATTTGGGAAACTGGGTATTGTGTCATCCTTGTGATTTGGAAGATATTTTATGTTTTACTTAATTATATAAAAAAATTAGCTGGTGCTTTGTGTGTGGTTAGGCCAGCTTCACGGCTGTGTGACAGTTCCGTCACACATGGCCCCATGCTCAGATGGGGCCTGTGCTGGGGTTTAATACCCTACCACCACCATATTGAAATCCTTAATTTTATCGTTCAGATTGTGTTTTGAAAGTAAAGTCTGAGAACAACGGAGCATGAACCTGGGGCCTTGGAGGTCCCCTTCCAGCAGTCTCCCTGACTCCCCAGGGTGGGCTCTCTGCAGCCACTTTGCTGCCCCCAACCAGGAAGAGCTGCTACCCTCTGCCCATGGCGGGTGCAAAGGGGTTGGAATGTTCAGGCATGTGCCCCACTTCCTAAGTCATGAGACCCCAGGCGCCTGTGAGGGTCCACACTAGTCCTGTGGGTATCGCTGTGCCCAAAGAAGTGTGACATTGAAAGTAAAAGACACCATCACAGTTCAGAAGAGACCTGAGAAGAAAAGAAAAAAATCTTTATTTTATTTTATTTTTTTCTGCTTTCAAACAAAGGCCCCCATGTTTACATTTTGCACTGTGTCCCACAAGTGATGAAGTAAGTCCTGGGTCTAAGTCGTGTCTGGACACGTTTACCCCGCAGTGGACTGCATGCAGGTCAGAGAAAGGGAAAAGGATGACTCATTTTCTCACAAACAATACAGCGAAAGAATCCAAAGGACCAATTTCTCCTCTTAAATTCCTAACATAGTTCTAGAAATGTTGCAAGTTAAAAAAAATCCATCAAGGTCTGTTTATTTTTAAAAACAGCTAATCATTTGTTTTCCCTGGTCCAGCTCTGTGTGAGGACAAGCAGTTGGATGGAATCAGGCCTGATGGCTCCATGTCATGCAGAAGTGACAAACTGTCCCTGACTCAGCCAAGTCTCCATCCTTCTGGTATTTGAGGGTGTCTGAAGGTACAGCTTCAGTGAGGGGAGGGGTCACATGATCCCAACAGCCAGGAACCTGCCTTTGCCTGGCTGGAAGGCAGACTGGAGCTCAGGCGGGGCCGAGGCCCGGTCAGCAGTGGGAGCTCTATGAGCTAGACCGGAAGCTCAGGAGCCCCCGTGGTAACCAGGTGATGAGAACTGGCCAGGCCCGGTCTTCGCTGATTTCACTAAGTTCTCACCATGCTTTGACTTCAACTGAATTGTGGGCCTCGTTCCAGGTTGTCATTCTTCCAGTTGTTACTCTGCTCTGGCTTACCTCTTCAAGTACCTGGGGCGACAGGCATGACACTCTCCCACGTCTTCAAAACAAAGTCCAACTAGCATTGAGTAAGACTGGGAAATATTTTGAAAAAGTATGTATTTTTAACGTAGTTAAAAATCAGCAAAGCAGAAACACATTTCTGTATATTCTCAAATCAGTGGTTCTCAACTGGGGGGTGGGGGTGCTACTGGCATCGAGTGGGTGGAGACCAGGGATGTTGCACAACATCCTACAGTGCACGGGACAGCCCCCACCACAAAGAATGATCCAGCCCCAAATGCCAATAATGTCAGAGTTGACATAAATGAAAACACGTTTTTTGAAAAGTGTTGCTCTATTCCACCCCCAGCTATCGTCTAGCATCATGTCTTCCCTAGGAGAAGGTTCCAGGAATGGGACTTCAGAATATTAACTTACAGGAGAATGCCTCCCAAAAGGTGACTATGGGTTCATTTCTGTTACGAAATAAAGAGAACCTGCAGTTCTCAGAGTGTCTACAATGGGTGCAAAGGGAAGAAACATAGCGGGGCGTTGCAAATGCCCAAAGCGCTGAATCAGGGGCCCCAACCTTGGCTGCACATTAGAATCCCTGGGAGGCTTTCAAAAATTCTGATGCCCGGGCCACATCCCAGACCAAAGAGGCACAAATCTCTGGGGGTGGGACCCGGCGGCAGGAGTTTTGAAAGCTCCTGGAGTGATTCCAAAGTGGGGCCAAGCTGGAGCGTCAGGAGAAATGTGATTTAGGTGTGGGGCGAGTGGGGTCAGAGTGGGAAACCGAGGCCCACGAGCTGCAGCGTGGATGGTTTCTGGATTCTCAAGTGAGAGAGAATGAGAGAGCCGGGTGAGGAGGAGGAACTTTCCAGAGGAGCAGAAGGCAGGGCAGGCAGGAGAGCCATGTGGGGGGCCGCGAGGCGGATGTGGGTGGAGAGCAGCAACTGGCAGGAGGAGGGATGTAGGCGGGGACACTCACTGAAGCCAAGGCGCATGGGCGGAGCCAGGCTCGTGTCATTCCCAGGCTAGGGCCAGAGGACACGAGAGGCCGAGGCAGTGGTGTGGGCAAAGAGGTGGCCTTCATTTCAGAACACCTGAACCCAAGCCCAAGGAACCAACCTCAGGACCAAATAAGAAAGACCCCTGCTTTCCTGCGGACCAGCCACGGGCTGAGGAAGCGTGTTCAAATGACAGGGATCAAATGGGGCTCACAGGGATGCGATAAACACTTTTCTACAGGCGTTAAGTTGCCCGATGCCTGCACAAATCAGCCCTCAGCTAAATATTGATAACACGTCAGAGCATGTCCCTCTGAGCTAGGGACCTAAATTGTCTGCATTGAGTTAATGACATAGAAGGTGAAGATATTAGCGGAGAAGTGGGAGGAGGAGGCGGGAACGAGGTGACCTTTATGGAGTTCTCCTTCCACCTTATTTTAGAGTTAACTACAAGACCTGGTTAGTGAATAAGGATGCTGGAAACTTTTCCTGGAGTTGAAATCAGTTTCTCAGCCCCGGCACTGTGGGCATCTGCGGCTGGATTATTCTCCGTTGTGGGGCTGTGCTGTGTCCTGTAGGGTGTTGAGCAGCATCCTTGGCCTCCACCCACCAAAGTCTGGTAGCACCCACCTCCCTGAGTTGTGACAACCAAAAACATCTCCACACATTTCCTAACATCCCCTGTGGACCGATATTTTCCAAACTGGGGAGGGAGGGAGGGTTGCTTCAGCAGTGGTGAATTCAGTGGAGTAGGTGGGAACCAGCACTGAAAAAATGAATGAAAGTGGATACACAAGTAAATGAGTTTGTCACACCGGCAAGGTAAGGGTGATGTCTTGAGCATTCGGTTTCCGTCAACTATGTAAACGTGTCGGTCCTGGGTCCCATGGGAACTGTGCTTTTGACTGTGGATGGTGGTTTATCAGGAGGGAAGGAACCCCAACAGAGCTCAGCTAAGTTAGGTGAGGTGAGTCGGAGGAAAATCATAGCCTGAGGAACCGGGGGTTAACCGCATAAATCACCAGTGAGCTCCATTTACGGATTATTTTGTAGGGTACGTGAGAAAGGTAGCGAAGCACACCGTCACAAGGATCGTCTGGGGCAGAACGCAGGAAGACAGAAAAGACTAGGACAAGCCTAAGTGCATGTACAAAGTGAGGAGGACTTACACACGCGTAGGAGCAGGGTCACAGAGAAACGTCTCAAAGAAAGAGCCAGTGTCCAGCACAGGTTCACTCTAGCACGTGCCAGTTTTAGGGTGGCCTATTTTGAAGGTATTTGTCTTTAATAGGTCTGTGTCAGAGGCACCTTTTCACTTGGAGACACTGCCCACAAAAACTGTTATACTATTGCATTTAAAAAAGTTTTATTGAGATATAATTTACATGCCGTAAAAATCACCCACTGTAAGTGTACAATTGAGTGCTGTTGTTTTTTAGTACATGTAAAGTTGTGCAATCACGATACAACCAAATTTGAGAATATTTCCATCACCTCCAAAAGGAACCTGGTACCCATTAGCTGCCACTCCCCATCCCTCTCTGCTCACAGCTGGCAACAACCACTAAACTACGTCCTGCCTCTGTAGGCTAACCTTTTCTGGACACTTCATACAAATGGAATCACATGATATGTATGCAGCCTTTTGCGTCTCTGCATAACGTTTCTGAGGTTCAACCTGTTGTAGCAGGTATCAGGAATTCACTCCTTTTTATGGCTGAAAAATATTCCATTGCATGGATAGATCACATTTTGTGACTCCGTTTATCTGTTGATGGACATTTGGGTTGTTTCCACTTTGGGGCTTTTATGAAAAATGCTGCCGGGAACATTAGTCTAAGAGTCTGTGTGGATGTATGTTTCTTTTCTCTTGGGGATATATATATATATAATCGATCACATTGTAACATTGAAGTTGTTGATTAAAGGAACAAAAACCCACTATGTGAGTGTTCCAAAGAGGTACAAGAACAACTCTGGAGTTGGTTCCTGTTTACAACAGAGATAGAAGTTGGGGGGCGACCTTTGTGAAAGGAAAGCCTGTGCATTGTTCTCACATCTCTCTTTTTATATTCAGCATTCAAGTGAGGGAAGGAGAAGTAACTCAGGGAAACCACTTGCTCACCCAGTTCATGTGATGGGCACAAAGAGAGGAGATCTTGTGAGCCAATCACTGTGATACCCCCCGGGCCTGTAAAGTTTGTCATTAACAGGAAGCAACTGTTGTCTTTTCACTGAGATGCCTCCATGTCGTCCCATTGCATTGAGATTTGTGCCTTGAAAGTCACTCACTTTATACATAATCAGTGATAGCCACCATCCTGCTAAAATATGCATATGCATATAAACATTAAACTATATATTTAGCAGAGAATACGACAGAGGGGAACATCGCTGCCCCTCCCCATAAACATTTAGGCTTTGCTGGATATCCCCGGAAGGTGCCGGGCAGTGCTTTGGGAGGGCAAAGCAAGCAGAGTCAACACACTTACGCATGCTGAGAGGAAATTGTATTTATTTATTGCACTGAGGGTTGCGGAGAAAAAGGTTACTTATGTAAGTACACAGGAGGGGATAATTTAGGATATATTCTTTGAGGGTTCAACTAGAGGAATGTTCTACAATAGGGGAATGGTTAATAAATTCTAGCACATAAAATTCTGTTCGGTGGAATTTTAAGCCGTCATTAAAAGTATGCCTTTGAAAAATATTTAGTGACCCAGAAAAATATTTTTAAGGCTAGGTAACAAAATCAGAATGTTAAGCTATTTATACAGTGTGAGCCCCATTTTACTACTCACCTCCCCTCTCCCTCAATTGCCATTTTTGGATGGAAAGTTTTCTGCACAGAGAAAAACGACAGGCATGCAGGCAAACGTTAACACTGGTATTCTCTGGGAATTATTTTGTTGTACAGAAAATTGGCTGTGCTTTGTTTTACATTAGGAAGAGTAAACGTTCTTTAACATCTAAGTGGTAAAGCCACAGTAAAGGGACAAAGATTTCATCAGGTGGCTTCAGAATGACCTGCGAACATCTTTGATAACTTTGCGAATCCTCTCTTGCGTGGTAACACACCACCAGGGCCTTCTGAGGGTACAGTTATGGGCCCCCCCCCCCCCCGAGACTCAGTTGCGCACAGCAGCTACAGGGGCTCCCTGGGGCTTTAATCACAGGACTAGGTAGTCAGAAGCAGTTAAATTGTGCTGCGGGACTCTTTTTGACATTCCACAGAATTCAGAGAAACTCTCCTGCGTCCACTGACGGACGGAGGGACCGGAAAAGTTTGGGCCTGAATTTCCCTTCCCTAGGCCCTCCACCTCCCAAGGCTCCCACGAGGCCCTCCCCCTCTAGGGGCTCCGCAGTACCTCTGTGTCCACACCCCTCCATCCCCAGGCCCTCCCGCCAGCTTCCCCGCGCAACCCCTCTGCTGCCCCAGTCCTAATTCACAGCGTCCTCGCCGCCGCAGCTGCAGCCCCCCAAGGGCTCTAGGATCCCCCGGGAAGAAACGGTGAGTCTGAGCAGTGTTTTGGGAGCAGAGCGTTTAGAGAAAGCCTGGTGGGCCGGCAGGCGTGGGGGGAGGGGCGGGGCGCTGCGAGTGCGCGGCTCTTCGAAGGTCGTCGGTAATTCCTTCCTCCCGGCGCTGGGCGCTGGCGGTGACCTCTTAACAAAGAACAGGTTCGGCCGCCTCCCCTCCCCCACCCGGGGGCCGAGGGGGCCGCGTGACCTTTCCTGGTCTGCCCCACCCTCGCCGAGAGGGGCTGGGGGAGGGGACGCACGGGGCTAGGGGAAGGGGAGACAGAAGGAGGTGGAGGGAGCTGGGGGCCGCAGTGGGAAGCCGAGAGGACGTGGGTGGGGGAGGGGAGCGGAGGAGGGAAGAGGGTGGGAGGAGGAGGGGGAAGGGAGTGGAGGAGGGGGGAGGGGGGCGGGGGAGGGGGGAGGGGGAGGGGAGGTTAAGGAGAGAGAGGGTTGCGGCTCCACCCAACCCCATTCTGGGGACTCATTAAGATGCAATTGCCAATTTTTTTTTTTAAACCAGACTGTATAAATTTACAGTTTCCTTTTCAGCTGAAGCAGACAATGTTAAAACACACTAGATTTTCTGTTTCGGAATGCAAATTAAACATAGGCAAGCTCTTGGAAGGCTTAATTAAGGGCTTAACTAAATATGAGATTTAAAACATGGATGCTTGAGTAAGGCAGATCTTAGCCTGCTGGAAATGTGGCCCTTTTTTTTTAACTTAAAAAGAAAATTGCTTAATAATAAGACGGCCCAGGCCTTCCTCGAACATAACAGGAAGTACTGCTTAAAAAAACATTTTTTTTTTTAAACAACCACTCGTCCACAGACGGGGAGGGGGGGTTTGAGGCTGCCACTGGGTGTTCCCAGTTCCAGCAGCTGAGCCGCCTGCCAGGACATCACATAGGGACCCCCAGAGCTTGCTCACTCTTACCCTCCAATCCCCAAGGAGCTGGAATCCAGAAGCAGGGGCGCGCGCCCCCCACCCCCTCGCAGGTGACTTTCCTAAACAGCTGCTTGTTAACTGGGTTTCCTTCTATCACCTTGCCCCTCTTCCTGCAGCCCCAAAGCGAAAACAACGAAGCAAACACCCAGAAAAGCGCCCCCCCAAAAGCCAAACAGAAAACACCCCCCAAACTGTGCATCAGCTGTTCTTGCTCATGTTATGTGAGCTTCGGCGGCTATTTTCTACTCTTTTCTCTCTCTGGAGAGATATTTAAGGCCTTGAAATGCCATTCTGTGCACACAACTTAAAAATGGTCTGGCACAGGGGAAAAATTGGCAAATGTATAGTTCACAATCTGTTACCTTCAATGTGAAGCCAGATTTAGTAAAAGCTCCATTGGCTCCCACAAGCCAGGGTCTGCAACGTCTTAAAAGGGTTTGGGGACTTGTCTGTGGGAGGCAGAAAGGGGAACCGAGAGGGAGAAGGCCGGATTTGAGTTTGCTGCACAGGGTGGTCCTGCACATGTTCAAGTTGAGTACGCCCTACCATTCAGTCTAAAGAGCCAGAAGTCTTGTGCATTTTAACTGCCTGGGCTGTCAAAATGGGGAAGGAAAAAAAAGGCCTGCTGCAAACCACAGAGTTTCTGTAGGGTCTCTGCGTTCTGACAGCTGAGCCGCGGACTGGGTTTGTGTGAGTCCGCTCCCGCTGCCATGTGGAAGTACCGCGGTGGGGCGGGAGGGGGAGGGGCGCGTAAACAACAGGAGTTGATTTCCCCAAGGTTCTGGAGGCTGGAAGTCCGAGATCCAGCGGTGGGCAGGCCTGGTTTCTCCTGAGGCCTCTGTCCTTGGCGTGTAGACAGCCGTCTTCTCTCTATGTGGCACATGGTGGTCCCTCTGTGTGTGTCTGTGTCCTCATCTCCTCTTCTTACAGCAACACCAGTCCTATTGGGTTGGAGCCCACCCTGATGTCCTCAATTTGATCGCCCCTTTAAAGACCCAGTTTCCAAATACAGTCACATTCTGCGGTACTGGGAGTTAGGATTTCAACATAGGAATTTCGGGGGGACCCAATTCAGCCCTTAACAGGGTTGGGGAGAACACTTAAGAGGCCCGATACAGGAAGGGGAGAGAGTGGGGCAGGAGCTCACATCCTTTCCGCACCCTGACCTGGGGAGGCCCGTGGCCTCTCAGCACCTGAGCTGTGCAGGCTGGAGGGAGAAGTGGGGGGTAGGGCAGGACTGTCAGGGAGCGGGGGTGCGAGGGCAGCTGTTAACTGCCAGACCTGGGCCATGCGCCCATGACAGCTGCATTTTTAATTCTCTTTTCTGGGAGATGAGAGATTTTAAAAAAGATTACTTCTATATTCTGCCTTCACCACAGCCTGAAGGTCATTTGAAAATGCTGCTTGGGACGAATTATTCCTGAGTAATCTCTTTTTGGCAGGAGTGTGTCTTGTTTGTGTCCCCAGAGTTTGCCATAGTGCTTGGCACCTGGGAGGGGCCCTGGGTGTGTTTGTGGAATAAGCATGTGGGTTTTCAAGAAGTTAATCTTCATTGATCGTATGTGACAGAAACCACAAAGCCTTTGGTTGTGAAATGATTACTGGCAGTTATTAAAAAGAGACAGCGTTTTCTCCTCCTTGGTTGCTTTAACTGGGGAGAAATATTCTGGCTGCAGATGGTCTGATCTTGTGGATGTCCTCAAGCCGTCCTCAGGAAGGAGATGTCCAGACTCAAAAGTCTGTGGGAGCTTCCGTTGCAATGGCTTTTTTGAATCTTTGATTCCAAAGGATGCGGCTGGAGAGAGCTGGGGAGCTCAGGATGCTTTTAAGTTTGTGCAGCTCAGCCTTGAAGTCCAGCCTTGGCAGTGTCAGCAGAAGCATAGGTGGTTCAATGACTCTCGGACATGATGATGGCGACATTCTTGGTCGTGACTGTCTTTTAATGGTCCTGGAGCCTGGCTGGCTGGGTCAGCTGTGGGCAAAGTTTGTCCTTCCCCCTGGGGGAAATCTGTTTCGTCCTGAACTCTCCCAGGACGTTCATGATCTTCCCCCTTTATTCAATTTAAGGAGCACACTGAGTTCTGTTTGTCCCCCGAGGCTCTGAGATGGAAGTTTCTGGTCACTGGGCACAGGCTGAGGGAGTTGGGTCAACCTGGCACCCTTCATTGTCCTGCCAAGCAGAATGTCACATTCTCTTCTACTGAACCATGCTGGCAGGGATCTATTAGCAGTCAGTTGCTATAAATTATGTATCTGAGCTGATGCAAAGCTTTGACCCAAACTTCCGGCAGGTAATTACTGAAAGGCCAAAGGTGGGGGGAATGGAATCATTCACTCTTTCTTTCAGTCTTTTTGCTTCCTTCTAAATTCTTGGGTCTTTTTGTGTATTTTGTTTGCCTTTGCTCTTTATTTGGGAGAGAAATGGAAAGGAAGAGAGGTGTTTGGAATATAGGAGTGAGAAATGAAAGGAAATTATTGCTTGGTGCCAGCACCAAAGAAAGGTGGACATATTTGTAGTGGATGTTGGTGGGTTCTGTCTGCGCCCCCGGCCACCCTGTCTTTTCGTTGAAAGAAGTGAAGTTTTCTCTCAGGAACCCCTGACTGTCACTCTCAGGCCCTGTGATATTGAGCTCCCGGGTGGACTTGGGGACCAGGCCTGGCCAAATAGCATCTCGTATCCCTTGGCTACTGTGACTGGATAGGAAAGCGTCCATGACCCATGATGATCCAGAGACAGCCACATGTGGGCTTTTGCTAGAATTACTGACAAAGAGGTTTGTTGGTTTGTTTGTTTATTATTTGCTTACTTGCTAGGGTTGCTAAGCTGGTAGCATGTAAACCTAGTGATGATAAAATCCATCTTCTTTATCAATCCCTGAGACTAAAGTTGGCACTGAGACACTGAGAAACATGGAACCAAGAAGTGAAGAGAGACAGACTCCATTAGGTAGCATTTGAGCACCTGGATCTAGCCAAGTCTGAAGGCCACCCATGAACTATCCAGTTGTATGTACCAATGTGCTCCTTTTTTTCCCTTAGTGGAATTTGATTTGGGTTGCTACTGCTTGCCACTGAAAAAAAATGTTCCTGGCTTATTAGAATACTAACCTCTATTTTGTAGAGAATTAAAATGCTAATGGAAGATTTCCCTCCTTTAATGTGACATGTTACTTAGGGACATAAAAGTACATTCCAGATACATACATTTTAATGAATAATAGAAAAAGAACAACTAGTAATTACCCAAGTCAAGAAGGAGAATGTGGCCAGCTGCTCAGGAGCCTGCCTTGGTCACCACCCATCTTTCCCCACTAGAAGTTACCGTTATTTCGACTTTGGGGATAATCGTCTCCTTGCTCTTATCTATAGTTTTACTCCACATCTGCACCCTTAAACAGAATGAACTTGGTATTAATGGAATCACATGCATGTACCTTGGCGGGTCTTGCCTTTGTCACTCAACATTGCGTTCGAGGTGTTCCTCTCTGCTATGGCTATAGCTTGTTCATTCTCAAAGCTATCCTAGCATCCAGCATGTGACTGTACCACAATGTATTTATCCATTAGGGAGTATTTTTTGTACCCGATGTTTACAGTAGAGAATTTATTGAAGTCATTCAGTCCAGCAGAGCTCATATTGGAAACAAACTGAAATGTTGTGTACCGCTCTTTGCGGAAGCCCAATCTTGAATCAGCCCAGCCATCTGCCATCCTTGGTCCACATCCAAGCTACTGATGGCTGCTAAAGAAAAATTGCACAACCGAGTGCATTCACGTTACTACACATCATGATCTTCAACCCCAGCTGGGCCCTCAGGAGACCAAGCAGTTGTGCGAGTCCCTCTTCGGCTCTCTCTTCGTCCTCCAGTCCCAGTTGTGTCAGACCATCACAGCTTCCTCCCGGCCCCTTCTCTGTGCACCCTCAGCACGTGACCTTGTCTAATGGAGGTCATTAGGTAGAAAGTTGTTCATTTCTTCACGAGGCTGTGATGAATCTTACCTGAGGTGCCAGGAGTTAGGACTTGGACATATACTTTGGGGGTTGCTATGCCACCCACTACATGCCCCCTTGCTTAAAATCCTCCAGTGGTACCCTGTTTCCCTTTAGGGTATAACCTAAACCCCTTAGCCTGGAACACTTTCCCCAGCCTGCACAGCCTCATGGCTCCAGGCGGCTGCTCTGCTGTGTGCCTACCTTTCTCCCCGTGAGGGGATCTCGCGATCCGTCTCCCCCCATGCCTTATCCTTTTTATTAAGTCTCAGCTCTGCAATGCCCTCCTTCTTCCTGGACTTCCCATCTTTCTCCAAATCCACGAAGTGCCCTGTGTAGACATCATCAGGAGGCCACACAACTGATAAACCACAGAGCTGAAAACCATCCCCAGAGCCAACCTACGCAGGTTGGAACCATGTGAAATTTTATAAGGAAGATTTAATCTCAAAAAAAAAGTCAAATACACCTATGCATAAGTTATTTGTTAGTACGAAAAAACCCAAAATCCTCATTAAAGAATTTGATTGCATATGAAAATGACAACTGTGATTTCCCATTAGACAGAAATTGCTGATGCTGTCAACAAAGAAGGCGAAATATGAGTGTGGCTGTGGAATTTGAACGTGTAACTGGTGATTACAGTAATATTTAAATAGAATTCTGTTTGTTGACACCTTAGGGCAAACTAACTGGACTGTGATGGGAATAGTCTAGATGATCCTGGATTTTAACAGCATATTTAAATTATAGCCCTGTCCACAGATAGCACTGAACGACCAGTATGACCAAAAAATGTGCTTGGTAGGGGGAACAATTTTTGGAACTTCAGATCATGGGGGAAAAGCAGACGTGGCATCTGCTAGGTGCCAGGAATATAGGAACAAAATTTGCCATTAACAGTGTATTGTGGATGACATTTTATAGCTATTTGGTTGTAGTTCAGTTTTTATATATTTATTTTTTATTGTGGTAAAATATACATAACACAAAATTTACCATTTTAACCATTTCTGAGTGTACAGTTCGGTGGCATTAAGTATATTCACAATGATTTTATTTCATCTTACTGAGGAATTCTAGAATGACTATAGCATAACTTAAAATTGGCTTGAAAGTGCAGACATTTGGCAGTCTATTTTTTTTAAACCTACGAGAGAAAGAAATCTTTATGTCCAATAACACATTTGGGAATTTGATGGGCTATTTTCTCAATGTTCTCCCAGTACAGAGAGAAGAAAAAGCGAGTTTATAAGCCTGTCGACAAGCTGCAGGCTATTGTTTTTGCAGTGCATTTTGTGCGTTCTATTTTGGAATGAGCTTTCTGGTTTGTAGGATGAAAGAATCTCAAGATAAAGTGGGCAAGCTGTCAGGAAAATAAGACGGAAACATGGTACCCATCCAAATGGAGAGCTGTGAGAACTCGATGAGAGTCCACGGAATTCTGGACCCTGTACAAGTCCTTCTAAAGCCTTGCCTGGTAACTGAAGCTATAAGCTGAAATAACAAGAAAAACACGGAGAACTTTGAAAATTCTCGTGGCTCCAGATGGGGTGGAATTATTTCAGTCTTCTCCTGGATTTGAATGTTCACTTGACCACATTAATGTGCACACAGTTTTCAAAAATTTTTGTTCCAACGAAAAGATAACCCTCAATCTGCACAGAAACACATTTTGAACGATCATTAAATAAAGGATGGATGGTGGAGTGCTTCGAATCTTGAGCTCCAAAAGTAAATTCATTTGAAAAAGCGCGACATGAAGGGTCTCTGTTCTTTCTGTGAGAAAGTTTCCCCCAAATGATTTTCCAAGATGAGTAAAAGGAAAAGTGCATGATCGTAGCTGTCACTACATCATTTTCTCTTCGTGTTTTGGGCCTACTCTTACTTGGTCAAGTTGTGTAGACAGCGTTGACCATGCTGCAATGGCCAAGCGATTCATTCGTCTGCTGAGTCCTGACTGCCAAACCGAGTCTTTCTTTCACCTGGTGACACTGTGCCAACCATCCGACTTTCATCTTGTGCTCTGAACTCTGTTAGAACGGCCTTAAGAAGGGAGCACCTTGGGAAGGCTCTGTGATGGAGGTTATTGAATTGTGCCACCAAATTTTTGACTATAGGACAGAGAACACACAAGGCTTAGTTTTTACAACTTGGATTTCTATGTGGAGACAGCTCTCACGTTCTAAAATTCCTCTTTGCTCATCTCACTATGTGTTCCCTAGCTCTGCACCTCAGGGCTTCCAGAAGGGCTGGCCTACTTTCCTGGAAGCAGAAAGGAGACAGTCATTTTTTTTTTCCTGCAAGATTAAGAAAAGTTATTTGTAGTCCATTCGTATTGTGACTCTTGATTGTGTGGACTCTGCATTTTCTCCCTAAGGCATTCCTAGTGTCTTGGTGGGACAACACACTTTTTTTTTTGAGGTTGTGATAGTTTACAACCTTGTGAAATTTCAGTTGTGCATTATGATTTGTCAGTCATCTTATAGGTGCGCCCCTTTGCCCTTTGTGCCCACCCCACCCCCCTTCCCCGTGGTAACCACTAATCTGTTCTCTTTGTCCATGTGTTTGTTTATCTTCTATGTGAGTGGAGTCATACAGAACACACTTTTTTTTTTTTTTTAAAGCAAAACCTTCTTAAGAGGAAGATTGCATCTGCATTTTGAGTTGGGGACTCCTTCGTTGGTGATGGCGTTGCTGCCTTGTATGGAGGGGCACAGCCTGGCCTTCTGCGGGACACCTGGCAGCCTTGGGCTGGATGGATTCAGCAGTAATTGATCTCCGAGCCAGTGAGTGTGCGCAGCACCAGCAATTTTCAAAATGCACGGAATGGCGGCGTGAGGCACCCAAGCTGGCGGAGGAGCTAGGACAGAGCCCCTCTCTGCTGCCTCCCGCTGGAATCTGGACAGAGCAGGAAAATTCAGGGGCTGAGAAGTCCCGGCACCCACTGACATTAGAATTTCAGACACACAATCAGTGATGTTTCAGTGTAAATATGTTCCACATCTTGCTTGGGATATGCTTAGAATGAGCAGAAAGTCTGTTATCTTACATTTTATTTGTATGAAGCTAGAGCGTTCATTGAAAATTTCACTCTTTTTCTCCTCTCACTTAGCATGCCCTTTAGACCTCCAGGGACCAATGTGGCGGCCACTGGTCACAAGCGGCTACTGAGCTCCTCAACTATGTTTAGTCTGAATTGTTATGTGACTTCCCAGAAAGACTTCCAAGACTTTGTATGAAGAAAAAAACAACCTAGGGAAATTCTTTCATAATAACTTCTTAATATTGTCCATGTGCTGAAATAATACTGTTTTGCATATATTGGGCTAAAATATATTATTAAAATTAGCTTCACTTGTTTCTTTTTATTTTTTTAATATGGCTGCTACGTAAGTTAGACTTACATATGCTGCCTGCATTCTATTTCTGTTAGACGACAACACTTTTAGAGCAGGGACTGCCAATTTTTTCTGTAAAGGGCCAGATATCAACCATTTTAGGCTTTGTGGTAGATAGGATCTCTGTTGAAAGTTCTCAACTTGGTCCTTGTAGCCAGGGACAGTCTGTAAACAAATGAGTGTGGCTGAGTGCCAATAAAACTTTATTTATAAAAACAGGCAGCCCCTTATTTGGCCCACCGGTGTGGTTTGCTGATCCCTGCTTGGGGGACGTAGGGTTTTTATTTATAACTTTTGAATGGAATATTTCCATGTCTCTTAGCCTCATTGATTTGGACAGAGTGAGAAATATTTGTAAGGGGACAATTTACCTTTTTCAAGATGGTTCAAATACTAAATAGGAAAGTATTGATGGGATATCGATTTTTTTAATAAAGGAGAAGGAAAAGCATGAATATGGCCTCTAGTGTGTGGGTCTGTGCTTGTGTCACAGCCTCCTGGACATGCGTACGGGGAGGGATAGGTCAGCTGTCATCTCTCCTGTGGAGCAAAGACAAACCGGCATACACATTTCATTCTGAATGCTGTAGAAATGTGAGGGCTCACTTCACCCACGATCTGTTTGAAAAGTAGCAACATCATCTAACAGATGTTAAAGAGATGAAATAACAGTAATGGGGGCTTCGATGCTGGTAAAGCGAAAGGAATTTTTACAAAGAGCTGCTGAAGTAGTAAATCCCTTTTCTCACCCAATTAAAACGTTTTATCTTCTGAGAGCATGGCATGATGTAATTTAGAAGAATTGATTTCCACGTGATTGGAAGATGCCCTGAAATGTAAAAGCTGTTCAGGATGACATTAAGAAAAAATACCGACGACAGGTGCAGATGTATTTTGGGAGGTGGGCTGGGGGATTAGACCCGTCAGCCACGACTTGTTGGTAAATGAGGGGCTCGTATGGTTTTCTCCTGATGAGGGACGTTTAGAAGTACTTCAGGAATAAAAAGATCATAAACGAAAGTGTAAGCCCAGGAAATTTCTAAATTAAAGTTTGATTTATTACCTATTTCCTGCTCTTCTTGTCAGTGTTGAGGGAAACTGGAAACAATTTATGCCGCTTCCGTTTTGCAGTCTGTGAATTGTGCCTGAGTGGCAATGTTTAAGTTGAATTTCTGTTCTCCGTGTTATTTTCCTTTTGGCCCTGCCATGTAAACGTTATTTTGCTTAAGTAGCTGGGACCTCCTGTGGGGTTGGGTTTGGGCGAGTGATGGGTGTGCTTTGAAATGTGAACGTTTACAACCTTCAGGGATTGCAATGAATGGCTTGTTCACATGAGTGCGTATTTGGGGGCGTCTAGCCCATGTCTTGCTTTTCATTAATTTGTGCAAAGTCTAGATATTCTACTGGAAGAAAAGTAACTAAAATTTAGTGTATACTACTGTGCAATGGGTACTTAATGCAGGACTTTACATATATTATTTTATTTCACCATCAAAATTACCTTTTGAATAGTACTAAAATACAAAATCTATAGTAATATAAAACATACAAAATTGTGATATAAATTAATATATATGACAATTTAAAAAATTGACTCCATTTTATTCTCTAACTAAACCATATATGCATTTCTAAGTGATATAAATGGAGACACAAATTATCCATCTGATAATTTCCAAATTATCAGTCTAATAATTTCTAAACTATTTGTTACCTTTTAGAAATTGTTGGTGGGATCTTTTATTTAATAAGGCTGCCACTAGCAGAATGATGGCAGGATTCTATAGATGCAACTGTGTTCTGTTATTCCAAGGATGCTGTAGATTGAATGTTTGTGTCTCCCCAAAATTCATATGTTAAAATCTAACTCCCAAGGTGATGGTGTTGGGGGTGGGGTCTTTGGGAGGTGATGAGGTCATGAGGGCGGAGTCTTCATGAATGGGATTAGTGACCTCGGAAAAGGGACCCCAGAGAGCTCCCTCGCCCCTCCCATGAGGACGCAGTGAGAAGGCGGCCTTTTATGAACCAGGAAGCCAGCCGTCTTCACCAGGCATTGACTCTGCATGCACCTCTGCCTTGGGCTTCCAGCCTCGAGAACAGTGAGAAATAAATGTCTGTTGTTTATAAGCCACCCAGTCTATGGTACTTCGTCACAGCAGCCCAGGGGGCCCAAGACAAGGACTTTCCCATTAAAATGATCGTCATTAGGGTCCTAGCCCTGCGGGCTGTGTTTCAGCCACAGGGCAGGTGGGTGTGTTGCCTGCCTGTCATTTACAGGGCTCATCTGGACAGCTTGTGTCTCAGCCTTGCCCAAGTGTCACCACGAAGGCGGGCTGCCTCCACACCTGCTCTAGGCCCCTCCGATGCTGGATGTCTCCAGATCAACAGGTGGGTGCCACACCTGTCTGGCCATTGACACCTGTGTCCATTCAGTAGCTGCCAGGGGCTTCCGGCATCAGCATCCTTTCAGGGCCTTAAAAAAAAATCTGAGATCCAGTTAAGAATCGTGCACTGCATTTGGCTTTGACTTTGTAAATTCCTTTAATCTACAACAGCCTGTCTGCCTTTAGTGTTTTTTTTTTAGTGTTACTGACTTTTTTGAAGAGTCCAGGCCGATTGTGTTCTGTAATGTCCCATGGTCTGTATTTGTCTGATTATTGCCTTTTGATTTGATTCAAGTTGGACATTTGGGCAAAACACTGCAGAGGTGATGTTGCATCCTTTTCATTGCGTTCTCCCAGGAGGATCAAATGGTCCAGTTGTCCTTTATTGCTTTTGCCGAGCTTGGTGAGTTGGTGGCGCAGTCTTCTTTTTCCCGGGTATGCAGGTGCCTTCTTTCCTGTGTAAGGAATGAGTCAACTGAGGACCATAGTTTGGGACCGTGAATATCTGCTCATACCCATTCCCTGTCTTTTCCTATTTGATGCATTACATTGGTGGTTCCAGAATGGTGAATTGCTAATTCAATCATTTCTTCTACAAGTTCCTTTTTTCATTTTTTCCCCAGCTTTACTGAA
The DNA here is from genome assembly GCF_021613505.1 of Equus quagga. NCBI lineage: Eukaryota > Metazoa > Chordata > Mammalia > Perissodactyla > Equidae > Equus > Equus quagga. Next base: position 116,643,658 of record NC_060276.1, read on the forward strand.
ATGTAATTGACATATAACAATATGTAAATCTGAGGTATTCCACAAATTCTTAGCTGAACTTCTATGAAGAAGAGCTTTACTTCTGCATCCCCAACTTTTCAGCATCATTATAGCCTCATGGCTCATTTTTGTTGTTGTTGTTACATGTGTTATAATCAATTAGCATTGTTCTTCTTTTTGTTTTTTTGAGGAAGATTAGCCCTGAGCTAACATCTGCTGCCAATCCTCCTCTTTTTGCCGAGGAAGGCTGGCCCTGAGCTAACATCCGTGCCCATCTTCCTCTACTTTACATGTGGGACACCTACCACAGCATGGCTTGCCAAGTGGTGCCATGTCCGCACCCGGGATCTGAACCCGCGAACCCCGCGCCGCTGAAGCAGAACCGAGAACTTAACTGCTGCGCCACCTGGCCGGCCCCAGCATCGTTATTCTTTTGGATGCTCAGATTGTCCCCAGACTGGCCAGTGGGAGTCCTTTTTGCCACCATCACTCTTAAAAGGCAGATTTTTTTTCCCCCACTGAACTTCCTACATGTGACACAGTTAAAAAAATTCACATGGACTTGCTGTTTCTGATATTACTGCATTTTGCCCAATCTTGTACTTCAGGCAGAATTTACACCATTTAACTTGCCAAAGATGAACGTGTCAGGCAATGTTGGCACTGAATGGCATTACTATGCTAGGTGAAGTTGCGCTGGACCACAGGGAAATTTTATTTTGATAAAGCATTGTGGTTTACCTGTTTAAGTCAAGACTCAAGTTTGTAGAGAATTTTATGACAGCAGACCTTTGCTGACCGACCTCAGGAGTTTTTCCATCAACATAGAAGACCAAGCGCCAACTCTTAGTGGTGTGGTTGGGAAGAAAGGCATTTTTTGAAAAGACATAACAAAATAGAGATTTCATTGTGGTACTTCTTGTTGGTGTGTGTGTGCCTGGCTCCATTGTAGGTGGTGTGTGTGTGCACCGCTCCAATGTAGATAGCTTGCATGCCTCTGTGTGTGTATGTTTCTCCATATATGTCTCTGTGTGTGTGTGGCTGGGCGTGTGCACAGTGCTCCATTTGAGACGGCTTGTCAGCTTGTGTGTGTGCATGCTTTGCTCCATTGTAAGGTACTTGAGCTCAGGAGAAGCTATTTGGCTCTCCATGATGATGCTCTCAAGCTACTTTTTAAGTGTAATTTCACTCTTTCCTGCATTCCTTTCATGCACAGGGTCACTGAAGATGGTTACCATCAATTTATATTGAAAACGTTCTTCCTTTACTGTCATTTGAGGAACTATTTCTTTATATTTGCGTACCCCTGATGCAACACAAAGGCATTTCCTCCTCTGATAGGCACACTTCACAAGCTGAGCCTGAATCAAATGAAATGGTTTAAGTTAGCTTCCATGAGGCAGAAATCGTCATTCTAAACTCATCCTTAGAAGTGGAGTAAAAACACATCTGGGGGAAAATTACTAAGAGCTGCTGTGTGGTTCCCATTACATTCTCTTCTACTTCTGAGACTGGGGGGTGGAGGGAATCACGGGTTGGATAATGTATTACAGAGATGTGGCCTTGTTTGTGCTTGATTATGATGATGGCAGTGTAATTTAGTGCATCGTGTGAGCATGCTAGGAATGTTAAAGCTTCTGATCCAGTCAAGATTTTCCCTTAGCTTGCTTGTTAATCAGGCTCAAAAAGCACTAGAACCTTTTGCTAAGTTAGTAAAATATCAAGAATAATTACAGTGTGTAAAAATAGCAGGAGACTAGAACAGTAGGTCAAATAGTTAAAATACATTTTGCAATCCAGTATGTGCAATCTCCCTTTTCTTTCCAAAGATCCTTCATGGTGTCTTTTCCTGGGTTCCCACTGCATTAGTGAGGACAGGCTGTGTAATGGTGCAGTAACAAAACAGACCCAGTGACTTAAAAGGAAGCTTATTTCTTGCTCTTGCTACAGGTCACTGTAAGTTGGCTCATTGTAGTCACTTGGGGACAGAGCAGATGGGGAGATGGGGAAAAACAACAACTGCATTGTAAAGCATCCCCCTGAAACATCATCTTTTCTCACCTTCATTTGTGGAAACAAGTCACATGGCCACACCAGAGTTCCGTTGGATGGGGCTGTTTCGTTCTTCCGTGGTGGGGGGGGGTCCTGGGATGTTGGTGAGCAATACTACATGATACCACACTAGTTATCAGGATCTGATACATTAAAGTGCTCTAAGTCTATGACATAATCATGGTAATGGCATGCCTATCAAATCCAGATTAGTAATAACTGTGATATTTAAGGGGTGCCAAGAGGCTAAACATAGTACTGTGTTCTACACCATAAAGTCACCCTGGAGCCTTTGCTCATTTTCTCCCTGTGAGTGATCAAATACTTGGAATTCTTTGAAAATATCTTTGGGGCCTGCCCTGTGGTGTAGTGATTAAGTTCAGTGTGCTCCACTTTGGTGGCCCTGGTTCATGGGTTTGGATCCTGGGCGCAGACCTACACCACTCATCACCCATGTTGTGGTGGCAACCCACATACAAAATAGAGGAAGATTGGCACAGATGTTAGCTCAGGGCGAATCTTCCTCAGCAAAAAAAAAAAAAAAAAAAGGTCTAGGTCCTAAATGTTTCACAGTTGATTTCTTAGGAGTTTTTCTTAAAAAAAAAAAATGGAAAAGGAAAATTAATTTTTTAATATATAAGTAAAAGAATCTTGTTGGTAAGAATTTAGCAAATACAGAAAAGTATGAAAAAAGGATAAAATATACTTATTGTTCCATCACCCTGAGGTTGAGAGTTTTTGTTCAGGGGACACACGCATGGTGTAGATGCCACTGAATTAAAAAAA